>NC_141620.1:32928688-33080226 GCF_047967505.1 Dipteris shenzhenensis
GATAGGTTTAGCTATGCTTTCTTCCGAGACGCAACCTTGAAAATTCTGCTTCTATTTGATGGTTTGGACATTGGTACGTACAGAAGATGACATGAATATGATCATTTGTTGCCTTATGCAAAGGGTAAGTTGATAAGAGGGGACAAAAGATGGTGGCATTCTCCCTTTTGAGAGAGCTGTATGGGAAGAATTCGTATTGAGGATCAAAGGTAGAGACAATTGGTGGGAGGTGTTAGAAATGACCCAACAGAGGGTACACATAGCGGAAGACTATAGTAATGCCCAGGAGCTCACACAATGTGCGTGTGGGTGTGGAATCACAAACTTCTTTACTTAATGTGCATAAAATAGGTGTGCAGACTCATCAATAGACAATGAACCAGCCAGATAGAGAAACCACCAAAAATATATATTTCTGTCCAAAACTATGGACACAATACAAAAGAGATAGATCCAGAGTCCCACCTATGGTGTGGTCCTTTGATCTTACCACAAGGTCCTTCTCCTATCTGTTGGATATCTCTAGACTCGAGTCCGCGTGCTCCACCTCGAGTGTAAGTAGACTTTCCGTCCAAAGATCTCAGCACCTTGCTGCCCTAGTAGACAGCCTAAGCTCAGCCCCAAGTGAGCTCAGTCTGCAGCAACTCTGGCCCTGCTTTGCCTCTTGGATGTAGGCCCAACGATCAGGCTCCTGCTGCTCCTGCTGCTCCTCTGTTTGCTGACTTGCTGGATGCTGAAATGAGGCCAAGAGCCTCTCCTTGTATCGGCCCTAAGGCCTGCTGAGAAAACCGACCAGCCAGCCTCATACTGGCCGACCAGTCTGCTGCTGGTCCAGCCCTTTTAAGGGCTCACAAAACTAGGCCTTTATGGCCCACACTTTTAGGGCTTTTGGCCCTCCATCTAGGCAAGGGCCCAGCCCCTAGGTCAGCCCTATATAAGGCCTGGTTGGCTGCCTCAAAGCAGCCCAACCAGCCTCTCTCTTGGCCGACCCATGTGCTGGTCTGTCCCGCCTCTGCTGCGCCACTCTGATCTGCCCACTTGCAGGCCCGCTCCATCACTTGGATGCCCCGCCATCTACACTGTAGTTCGCGCCATTTGTTGCAGCCTTCTTCTCTTGTGAGGTGCTGCCCATGTGGCAGCCCCCTCTCTCTCTCTTTTCTGGGCATCTTCTGCCCTAGGTCTCCCTCCCCCACGCTCTCCTCATTTGAGGGCTTACAGATGGGGAGGTGACCTTCCCAACAGGAGGATGATGTTGATCTGCATTTATCCTACGAGTCGGAGGTAGACAATTGGTGCGAGGGCGAGTTTCAGATCACTGATGTCAGTCTTCTAGACTCCTAGTCTAGTAGGAGACTTAGGGGTACTATTCATGTCAGGATTCTACTATGACAAGGCTTTGGATAGCGGGGGCTCCACTTTCATATCAAGAGATACTGCCACATTTGACCATCTTCCGGCTTTCCTTCTCATCAGAACCTGATACAAACAGCCTCATCTCCCAAAGTCCAGATATGGGATTTTCTCTACATGGATGACGAGCCTTCATAGTGGATCTTGGGTATTTGCAGGTGCCATGATTTCAGTGTCGGAACTGGATTCTTAGCTCTTTCTTCAGCCTTTAAGCTCACTAATAATGATTACCATGGGATAACAACTGATCGGAGAAAGGCATCCTTTTACAGGAGAATTTACAGGAGAAGAGTTTGAGATGTAGACTGGCTGCACTTGAGAGAGAGGAGGAGAAGTACCCTACAGATCTTTGGATTCATGAGAGGTTGGTTGTGGTTGTGAAGAGAGTGGGAGAGAAGTAAGGAGTCTCACTTGCAGCTTTCTCACATACACAATGGGGGAATATACACAAAGGTGGAGGCTGAAAACAGTTTTCCTCTTCTTAGTTGTGAAAGCCAAATACAAAAAAAAAGGTGAACCTTATATGTGGGTCTCAAACCAAACTCAGCTAACTAAGGTGGCATACTAACTGAGCCACTAACTAGAGTACATAAAGATAGCTGTCATCCAGCTATTATTCATGAGCGGTGTACCAACCGCATTTGCAGCTAACAAGTCGGTGACATAAATGCACAACGGTCACCCTGGCATATCACGAGTGGAGCTCGATATCTTAACACTCCTCGAGCTCAATCCCAATTCTTGCACACCAAGCAGGTCATTCAGCTATTATTCATAACTAGAGTACATAAAGATAGCTGTCATCCAGCTATTATTCATGAGCGGTGTACCAACCGCATTTGCAGCTAACGAGTCGGTGACATAAATGCACAACGGTCACCCTGGCATATCACGAGTGGAGCTCGATATCGTAACACTCCTCGAGCTCAATCCCAATTCTTGCACACCAAGCAGGTCATTCAGCTATTATTCGTGGGCGGTGTACCAACCGCATCTGTAGCTAACAAGTCGGTGACATAAATGCACAACGGTCACCCTTGCATATCACGAGTGGAGCTCGATATCTCAACACTCCCCCTCGAGCTCAATCCGGATTCCTGCACACCAAGTAGGTCTCTGAACTTGCGCAGCTTCTCTGCACCCAATGCCTTCGTGAATTTGTCAGCTACCTGATCCTCTGTGCTGACATAGACTAGATCAATAAAACCTACTAGAACCTTCTTCCGCACATAGTGATAATGCACCTCAATGTGCTTTGTTCTAGCATGATAGACTGGGTTATTTGCCAAGTGTATACTACTTATGTTGTCACAATAAATGACAATTGGCCCATCTGTAGACTGATACATATCATAAAGTAGCTTACGCAACCAAGCTATCTCACATGCAGCCATTGCTGCACCCCTGTACTCAGCCTCTGTGCTTGACAAGGCAATTGTAGGCTGTTTCTTACTGCTCCAAGTGACTGCAGCACTCCCAAAAGAGAACACATATCCACTGGTAGATCGTCTATCAGAAATACTACCAGCCCAATCAAGATCAGTGTATCCATGCAACTGTATCTGAACCCCAGTCTCATAAAATAGTCCATATTGCAATGTGGACTTTACAAACCTCAGTATGCGTCTAGCCGCATCCAAATGCGGTTTCCTTGGAGCCTGCATAAACAAACTTACTAACCCAATAGCATAGCTCGAATCTGGCCTGGTAATAGTCATATAAATCGAACTTCCTACTATGCGTCTGTACATAGTAGGGTCTTCCAGAAGCTCACCTGCATCTGCGCTCAACTTCACATTCTGCTCCAAAGGAACTAAAATAGGCTTACAGCCTGTCATCCCATATTTGGACATCATGTCCAATCCATACTGCCTCTGCAAGAACCATATTCCACTTGTGGATCTAATCACCTCAATTCTCAAGAAGTAACGCAGCTCTCCCAAATCCTTCATCTTAAACTTCTGCTTCAATAGCATTTTCACATGAAGGATGTCTTCATCACTATCACCTGTGATGATCAAATCAACATAAATGACAAGCAGCATAATACCTTTCTCTGTTTTTCTCACATAAAGTGAGAAATCTGCCTTGGAAATCTGAAAGCCAATAGTGACAAGATATTATCCTATCTTGTCAGACCATGCTCTAGGTGCTTGCTTCAAGCCATACAAGGCTTTCTTCAACCTGCAAACAAACTCAGGATGAACAGTATGAACATAACCTGGTGGCTGCTCCATATAGACCTCTTCTTACAAATCACCATGCAAGAAAGCATTCTTTACATCCATCTAATGTAAAGACCATCCCTTTGATGCAGCCATCGCAATGACTGCTCTTACGGTTGCCATCCTTGCAACCGGACTGAATGTTTCTTCATAATCAATGCCATATGTCTGTGCATACCCCTTGACAACTAATCTTGCCTTGTATCTGTTCACGGAACCATTTGCATTGTGCTTCACCTTATAAACCCACTTGCAGCCAATTGCATTCTTGTCTTTAGGCAAAGGTACCAATTCCCATGTAGCATTTGCTTCCAAGGCAAAGGCACCATATAGACCTCTTCTTGCAAATTATCATGCAAGAAAGCATTCTTTACATCCATCTGATGTAAAGAAAATCCCTTTGATACAGCCATAGCAATGACTGCTCTTACGGTTGCCATTCTTACAACCGAACTGAATGTTTCTTGATAATTAATGCCATATGTCTGAGCATACCCCTTGACAACTAATCTTGCCTTGTATTTGTTTACAAAACCATCTGTATTGTGCTTCACCTTATAAATCCACTTGCAGCCAATTGCATTCTTGTCTTTAAGCAAAGGCACCAATTCCCATGTAGCATTTGCTTCCAAGGCATTCATTTTTTCATCCATGGCTTTCTCCCATTTTTCTTTTCCCATGGCTTGCTCAAAAGAAGTGAATTCTGGTTCATGTATCACTTTGACCATATAGGCATAGTGAATGGTTGTAAATCCATTATATTTCAGCCTATCCAGAGGATACCTAGCTCTGGTAGACCTGCGCAAATTAGGCTCACTACCAGGTGCTCTCAAAACATCCCTTGTCTTCCTTACTCCAGGTTTAACAACAGAAGAAATACCCAACTCATCATCAAGGCTCTGTTCTGAGCCATTGGATTCACCATCCACATAAGAGTGACCTGCATTCACAATTTCACATCAAACATGGGCTGATCTACTTTCTCTTTTTCTTTTCGTGATACTTTCATATTACTATCTACATTGCTTTGAGGAGATTCTCCTGATCTCAATCTACCTGTCCATGGTGAAGTATGTGAACCACTGCTAGAGGACACTACAGGTCCACTAATATTTTGTGATTGCTGCTGTGAATTCTGTCGAGCATTACCATTTTGCGTATCTACATCATCAATCACATCTACTGGTTTATAACAGCTGCTTATCTCATCAAAAACATCTCTGCTCACTGTAAACTTACGAGTAGAAGGGTTATAGCATCTATACCCTTTCTGCTGTAGAGAATAACCAATAAAGATGCATTTCTCGGCTTTTGGATCCAACTTGGATCTCAACTCATCTGGCACATGAACATAGGCAATGCAACAAAAAACTTTCAAATGAGAAATATCTGGTTTCTTATCAGTATACCTCTCCTTTGGCATCATGCCATGTATTGCTGCAGTGGGAGTCCTGTTCATTATGTAGACTGTTGTAGCAATTGCTTCAGCCTAATAATAATCTGGCAGGTCTTTTTCGTTGACCATGGCACGAGATACCTCTCCAATATGCATGTTTTTCCTTTCTGCACGTCCATTTTGCTGTGGGTATAACTGCATGAGTATTGCTGCTTTATGCCATGCTCCTGCAGGAACCTTGCAAACTCATTTGAGAGGTACTCTTCCCCTCCATTTGACCTCAGGCATTTTATTTGCAGGCTTGTTTCTTTTTCAACCATAGCTTTAAAAGCTTTGAAATGCCCAAACACTTCACTTTTCTTTTTCATAAAATACACCCAAACTTTTCTGCTGTAGTCATCAATAAAAGTGACAAAATAATGACAGCCTCCAATAGATGCAGCTTTAGTAGTCCACACATTAGAGTGGATTAATTCCAATGGCCTCTTACTCTCTTGAACATGTTTAGGAAATGGTTTCCTTACCTGTTTTCAAATTGACAGGCTTCACATTGTCATGACAAGAGAAATGATTATTTAGTTAATTAATAGTCATTAGAACCTTATTATTGTTAGGCGCCAATTTGATGGTGCGGTTATATGTTTGTATTTATGATCGATCAAGCGGTGTAAATAGTACCGCCAAAACTATGTAACATTGGCCAATGATTAGTAATAAAGATGTGCACACACGTGTCTAGGTCCTAGGGGCAATAGGAAAAGGAAAGGATGCATTAGAGTGCATTGAATGGTAGGTGCATGGGTCATAGGATAAGGGTAGGTGTAAATGGGAAGATGGAACTTGAGTGATCTCAAGGGACATTAATGAAAGGGTATCACCTTTTCATTGGAAATCTCACATAGCATTCTCTCTACCACATTGCATTCATCTGTCATCTCTCTCCCACCTTGCATGTAGGTCGAAAAAGAAATAAGTACTCTCACGAGGGCGCTCTTTCCCATTGGAGGGCCAATCGGCATTCAAATTCTGCATGCATTGCACACATTTGCATTTTCGAAAGTGTGGATCTTCACATTTGGTATTAGAGCGGTGACGATCCACGAACGGGACGAGAAGAGGGCGACAGTTGCGGACGTGAATGTACCCTTAAAATCCTTAAACCGTGAGGAAAAGGGATTCCCTGTTCTGCCCAACGGAAAGTCGGATTGGAATAAGATTTCAAGGGGGTGATCCACCCATCAAGTACCCCCTATAACAGTATCTAGAGCTCCAATCCGCTCAAAACAAGTAGCCCAAACGGAGCGTACCAGTTTACAGCAGAAATACAAGAAGAAAACCTTGAAAGAGAAGGGAAAGGAGGTCATTTTAAGTGTCTTCTCAACACAAACGAAGCGGGAGCCGGATAAGTACCACCAACTCTACAACACTTGACTTTTACTGTAAAATAAACCTCTTTTTTTTGAAATTACAGCAAGACATTTTCTCTCTTGTATTACTAAAAGGAAAGAATGGAAGGGGAAGGGACATATAACAATGAACTTATTCCTTTTCCTCCATTACCCCAAGGAGAGAGAGAAAGAACACCTTCACCCCCTCTTGAAGAGGATGGATTAGGTGAGAGTTATACACATCTTGAGTATGATAACCCACAAATAGATTTATAGCAGTCTCTCCTTCAAGAACCTCTTGATAGGGAGTTCTCCTTTTGTAATGAAAGAAGAAATGAAACTAGCCAAGAATAAGGTGATGAGTTTACGCCTTCAACTCAAAACCCAGTACACATGGATTATAATCCAAGTGCAAGAGGAAAAGAGGAGACTCCTGTTGATAAGCTGATTTTCCAGCTTAGCAATATGATTGAGCAGTTCATTATGACAAGATTAGGGACTAAGAGGACTTTAAACTTCAGGGATGAAGAGTTGAGTACCCCTTCTAAGAGGTCCAAATTCCAACCACGAGAGAGAATTGAGTTCCCCAAATATGATGGGGCAAGGGAGGCTTACAAAATCCTCAATTGGATTTGCCATTTTGAGCTATACTTTGCCCATCAAGACAAGACCGAGCAAGAGAAGCTTGCTCTTGCCACATTGCATCTGCAGAAGGATGCTCTAATGTCGTGGGCTAAGTTCGTGGAGCAACTGAAAGCCACTTTCATGCCACCGAGGCATGAAGAGAACCTAACCTTTCGTTGGGAGAGGTTTAGGCGTTCGATAATGAGAGTAATGCAGATTTTACAGCCAGATTTTGGAAACTCTCTCTAGAGTTACCCGAAAAGAGTGAGGAAGATAGGAGAAAGAAGTATTTAGCAGCTTTAAGCCCAAAAGTAAGGTACGAGGTTGAAATGTTATAGCCGAGAGGAAATTGAATCCTCGTAAACCCTTCAATAAGGAGGATGGGTCATTATCTAAGACCAACAATATACCCACTTTTAGGAAACCAAACCGGTTTAAGAATAATAAAGGGAAGGGTAAAGCTCTTGTAAGGAATGTGAACAGCCAATCACGTCTTGGATGGGTGCCATTTCCTTCTATGACTGACGAAGAGAAGAGGAAGTTGATTGAAGGAAAATGTTTCGGGTGTAGAAACATAAGCCAGGGCACGTATGGCATAAGTGTCCTGTTCTCTTGGCTGAGATTGCCAAGACGAATTCAGTAAAAGGGAAAGCCAAGGCATCCAAGCAGGAGGGTGAAGCTTCTACCTTGTCACCCTCAAAAGCTACTGTGACTATTGAGCCAATAGTGAATGCTGTCCATTCAGCCAATATCTTTGGGCCTCATGATCTTTTTAAGGTGTATGGATTTGTGAATGGACAAAGAATAGTGGTTCTCCTAGATGATGGAGATAATTATGACTTAGTAAGTGATAGATTGGCAAAATTACTCCATCTTAAACCAGAACCTATAAAAAACATGTCGCTTTCAGGAGCTTTTAGGGGACACAATGAAGAAGACACATCCATAGTACTCGATATTCATTTTCGTATACAAAAATATAGAGATCAAAGGGATTTTCTAGTAGCCCCTTTACAAGACGTTGACATGATTCTAGGTAAACCATGGCGGTATGATTTTAACCCTGCTATTCATCCTCATACTCATCATTGTTGCTTTGTACATAAGGATGAAAACATAAGGATCGTAGGGGATCGGGACGTGTATACAATTCCATTGATTACTCCTACCCAAGCGAAAAGATTGGTAAAAAGAGGGGTAGATTGTAATCTTGTGTATATACGGGATTCACGAGATCGTCATATCTCAAAAGAAGATCGGAAGAGAAATGAGTTCCTTAGAGCTTATGAGGATCGATTTTCAAGAGATGACTCATTCGAATTGCCTATGGAGAGAGAATATGATCATGCCATAGACTTAGAGCCAGGAGCTTCTCCTCCATGTAGAGCCCCATACAGGATGAACAGGATAGAAATGGAGGAGGTAGAAAAACAAATTGAAGATCTGTTGCAAAAAGGCCTGATTCGACCAAGCAGTTTTCCATTTGGAGCACCTGTATTATTGGTTAAGAAGGATGAATCATATCGTATGTGTATAGATTACCGTGCTTTGAATAAACTTATGATTCAGAACCGGTATCCGATTCCAAGAGTGGATGATTTATTGGATATGCTTAAAGGTGCTAAAGTTTTTAGCAAATTGGATTTGAAATCTGGTTATCATCAACTTCGTATGAAAGTTGGTGATGAACATAAGACTGTTTTGCGCACTCTCACTGGGCATTATGAGTTTTTGGTCATGCCTTTTGGCCTAAGCCACTTTTAGTAGGCTGATGAGAAGGGTTTTGCGACCCTACTTGGGAAAATTTGTCATAGTCTTTTTTGACGACATTTAAGTTTTCAGTCAGAATGAGGAAGAGCATAAGGATCACCTTGCTAAGGTGATGGAGCTCCTAAGGAAGGATCGATTGTTCCTAAATACCAAGAAGAGTGAGTTCTTCAAGACATAAATAGAGTATTTGGGACACATTGTGTCTGCTAAGGGAATTCGGGTTGACCCTAAAAAGGTCAAGGCCATAATTGAATGGCCAATACCCAAAAACATACATGAGCTGAGATCCTTCCTAGGGATGTGTAGTTATTATCGCGGATTCATTAAGAATTTTGCACGTCTTGCTTCCCCACTAACAGATTTGTTGAAGAAGCATTCCTTGTATGAGTGGGGAGAGGTTCACCAAGTAGCTTTTGAGGAGCTTAAGAGAACATTGGTGACTGCACCAGTGTTAACACTTCCGGACATGGACAAAGAGTTCTTTGTTGTATGTACGGATGCGAGTGGTACCTCGATTGGGGCAGTGTTGATGCAAGGAGGGCATCCCATTGCTTATGAGAGTAGAAAACTTCAAGGGGCTGAATTGAAATATATCACGTATTTGGAATGGTGTAAACCCAATAGCTAGCTTGTGTGTGGTTCTGTAAGCCCATAAAACTTCTGCCAAGTGCCTATCCCAATGCCTTTTCTTGGTGTCAACAAGCTTTCCCATTGAATTGCACAACAATCCATTTGTTTTCTCAACCAAGCCATTACATTGGGGATAGTATGGCATGGACATGCTATGATTTATCTTTAGCTTATGCACCACATCTTCAATTAGTTCATTTCTAAAAGAGGTTCCTCAATCAGTGAGAAGTTCCAAAGTACAACCAAAGCGTGAACAAATTTGATCAAAGAGAAATTTTGCAACTATGCTTGCCTTGCTATTGACTGTGGCCTTGGCCTCTACCCATCGAGTCATCGAAGTATCAAGCACTGGTTTTCTCAACCCATTGTCTCTTCAAGGCAAATCAAATGGGCTGAATATATTCAATCTTTTGGGCAACCAAATATCGAATATCAGCCAGGAAAGGAGAATTTAGTAGCTGATGCTTTGAGTAGACGGGTTAATCACGTTTCTGTGATTAAGGAGAAATCATTAGGAGCAATGGTTGAAGCTTATCCTTTAGATGAGGACTTCGCTAACATTTATGGGAAGATTTAGCGTAATGAGGTCGGGGATTTAGAGGCTTATTCCATCGTGGATGGATACTTATTTTTGGGACGTGCCATATGTGTACCCAAAACATTTCGGTATCTAGTTATGAGTGAGTTACATGCGAGTCCATATTCTGGACATAGAGCATTAGAGGGACCATTGACAATATTGAGAGATACTTCCATTGGCCTAAACTTCGCAAAGAAGTTTCGACCTTTGTTCAACAATGTGACGTATGTCAACGCATTAAATGTGACACAAGTAAGACTGCTGGTCTTTTGCAGCCTTTGCCTATTCCCTCGGAAAGGTGGGAACACATTACAATGGATTTTGTGTCCGGTTTTCCCAAGGTTGGTCAGTTTGAGCAGATTTTCACTCTTATAGATAGGCTGAGTAAACAAGCTCATTTTATTCCCTGTAAAAAAGAGTTGTCTGCTCCTGAAACAGCAAGGTTATTCATTAGGGAAATCTTTAGGTTACATGGGTTACCAAAATCCATTGTATCCGATAATGATGGCCGTTTCATTAGCAACTTTTGGACAGCCCTATTAGAGAATCTCGGAACCAAACTGAAATTTACTACAGCCTTCCATCCTCAAGGAGATGGACAAAGTGAGAATGCCAATCAAACCATAATTACTTTACTTTGAGCTTATGTCCATGACCAACCTAGAAGGTGGCCAGAGTTCTTACCCATGTTAGAGTTTGCTTATAATAACACTGTACATACTTCCACCAAGAAAGCCCCATTTGAAATCATCTATGGACAATGTTTACCCACTCCAATAACACACTTGGGGGAGCGAATTTTTGCTGCTGACCAGTTTGCTGAGGATATGTCACTGGTTATTGAGCAGGTAAAAGAACATATTAAGAAGGCCCAGGTTCAACAATCCAAGGCAGCCAATAAAAAAAGAAAAGAAGTTTATTACAAGGAGGATGATTGGGTTTTATTGAAGATTGATAAAAGAAGAATCAAGTCAGTGAGAGGAAGTACAAAACATGTCAAGCTAGCACCGAAGTTTTATGGTCCATTTCAGATTTCAGCAGCTTTATATCAAGAAGAAGGATCTAGAGCGTATGAGCTGAAGTTACCAGCCCACTGGCGTATGAAGAACATCTTTCATGTGAGCAATTTGAAGAGATACCATGGCGATACTTTTGCGTTTTTGGATACTCAGCATCAAGAAGAACCTGAACTTGAAGATGGGACTGAAGTTCTTACTCCGGAACACAGATCGTGTACCATAATGAGAAGAGTACTCGCGGAAAGAAGAGATATATGTATTTACTGAAGTTTAAAAACCAGTCAGCTAGTGATGCACAATGGATGGAGGAAGAGTTCCTTACAGATTTTCCACAGATACTCACAGATTACAAAGAGGTCATGCAATGGCAGAAGTAACAAGAGAAAGTGCACGTAAGAGGAAGAGACAAGCAATAATCCAGAAGAGGACTTCTGCTCATTCAAGCAGGAGGGAGTGTCATGACAAGACCAGATTGTAACTTGGCATTTGAAGCTCCATGGGATACAAGAAAGTATGCTGTAGATAGTGTATTGCTAAAAAACAACAAGATCGTATGGCTTTCTTAGTGTAGTTCTTACATATGAAATGGTGAAATATCCTACTTATGACAAGGAAATTTATTACCTTGTCAAATATCTCAAAAAATGGTGACATTATTTGTTGGGAGTTGAAGTCATCATCAACACCAATAGCCTCTTCAATATTTGATGACTCAACATAGCATTGGAAATCTCAGGCATATGAATTGGACATTGCATGCAATGCCTTCACTTAATCATCAAATATAAGCTAGGGACTACTAAGTAGGATGATTGGTTACATAGGCCTCCTACCCACTCCATTATTAGTATTCTTTATTGAAAATGTCTAGCCTTTAAAGATTGGCCTTCTATCTTTCTAATATGACTTTCAAGCTAATTGTTTAAGTAGGATCCCCCTTATGAATCATTGTTGGTATGATCTATTGCAATCTTTTTGCCTTTGAACATTGGCCTTCTCTCTATTTTTGATAGGGTTTTCATGTTGTTCTTGGCATTCTAGTAGCCCATGCTCAGCATAATAGAGAAAAGTATCTTGATTCTCATCTAGACAATTGATAGTTATACAATCTAAACAAGATTTGTGTCCCTTAGGGTCCTTGGATAATGAAGCTGCAAAACTATGTAACATTGGCCAATGATTAGTAATAAAGATGTGCACACACGTGTCTAGGTCCTAGGGGCAATAGGAAAGGGAAAGGGTGCATTAGAGTGCATTGAATGGTAGGTGCATGGGTCATAGGATAAGGGTAGGTGTAAATGGGAAGATAGAACTTGAGTGATCTCAAGGGACATTAATGAAAGGGTATCACCCTTTCATTGGAAATCTCACGTAGCATTCTCTCTATCACATTGCATTCATCCGTCATCTCCCTCCCACCTTGCATGTAGGTCGAAAAAGAAACAAATACTCTCACGAGGGCGCTCTTTCCCATTAGAGGGCCAATCGGCATTCAAATTCTGCATGCATTGCACACATTTGCATTTTCGAAAAGTGTGGATCTTTACCTTGTGCATTTCTGCAACCTTGAACTTAGGTAATCCTGCAACAATATTTTGGGCTTGCATTAATTTAAGTCGCTATATATTAACATGACCAATGCGTTTATGCCAGATATCAATATCTGCAACTACACCGGTCCCATGTGCAAACATTGTTGCACTCAATTCAGGCATGTCCACATCCAACGTAAACATTTTGCCCTTCTTCTTTCCTTTTGCTATCAAGCGACCTTTATTTTTCATATCCTCAACAAAGCATCCATGAGGATTAAATTTGACCTACAAGCCTTGCTCAACCATTTGACCAATAGAAAACAGGTTGTTGGTGATATTCGGGACATGAAATACATCAGATAGGTATTTCTTTTTCCCATCTTGCATAGACAATCTTGCATAGACAAAGGAATTTTACCAATCTGCACAATAGGATGTGCAATATCATCACCAAGTCTCCACAAATCCTGGTCTTTTCATTTTTCTTGCATCCTGCATCTATTCTGCATGACCTGTCATGTGGTTTGACGCACTTGAGTCAACATACCACACATCATTGTTTTCTTCTGCACTTGTCACAGAATTGGTCACGTGCTGCATCATAAACAGATGCTCATTTTTGTCATCACTCTGTCTACTAGAGGATGCATAATTGCCTTGCTGCAATTTTTCAGTCATGATGTCATTATGCTTTTTATAGCAGTCTTTAACCATATGACCCATTTTACCACAGTAGTAGCATTCAACATTGCTGTTTGCATTTTGGCCTCTCTACCATCCACCACGACCTCTTTGGCTCCCCCTGCCTCTAAAGTTACCACGTCCTCCTCCATAGGACTGGTTTTCTTGAATTCGATGCATATTCTGATTTCTGCGTTCCTCTTAAAGAAGATGCACCACCATTTCTCTGCTCTTCAGAAATTAGAAGAGCAATCAACTCCTCAAAATTAGGAAAAATTCTCACAACGGTCACCCTGGCATATCATGAGTGGAGCTTGATATCTCAACACTGGTATGCTAGGAGTAGCATCAACTTCTTAATTAGAGATCAGTATCATCCTCAAGAGCCCTTTTGTACTCAAAGAGGGAAATATGCAATAAATATTTCTTCTTTATCATGGAGCAGAGACATGGCAAGGAGGATAGCAGACAATGAAAGATTCATGGAGCAGAGACATGGCAAGGAGGATATCAGACAACTAAAGATTCTTATGGAGCTCCACAGATGGATCCTGTGATTAGTCAGACAGATCGCTGCGAACTTATACTCCTTTCTCTACTTGGCTGAACTATTTACCCCAGTCACATGCAGAGCTCAGCACAGAGTTCGGGAGCACATGCCTACTAGCTTGGTCGTAGTAGAGATGAGGAACATTTGGATGCCCTCTTAAGGGCACAAGAGCTCATAACGTCAGTTCTTGCTTTGTCTTCATACCTACCTTCTATATTATTCACTAGGATTTCATAGGCACTTCCATTACTTCAGCCTTTCAGGAGATTTGGGACAGTGATGTCATCCCGTACTCACTCTTAGAGGGACACATTCATCTCATCCCTAAGGGGGAGACATAATTCTTATTTTTCAGTGGAGACTTATCACTGTTCTTAGTACTGCCTACAAAATCCTGGCCAAGACAATAAGCCTCAGATTTCAGCCCATACATGCCACTTATATACATGCTTTGTACAAGGGATGAGTATATTTGGTAACATCTTGTTTCGGCAAGCAGTTGAGTGGGCCAAGGAGAGCCATCAACCCTTGGCTATTCGTATGCTAATGATAGGGTGGACTGGGATTTCTTGGAAGGAACTCTACGATGTGTGGGCTCTGTAAGGGTGGGGCTGGATACTAGGCATCTCTCCTCTTTACAACTCAAGCTCAGAGCTAGATTCTTAGAATCATTCAGAGCTTCTTGACTGTGAGCTTGCAGATGACACAACTATATTCCTTGAGGCCTCTCTTAGGAATTTGCGATGCTTCCTTGTGAAGGGTGTGACCCTTGATGAGAGGGTACATTACAATAGGAGTGTCTCTTCCATAGAATGTCTCTTGTGAAGGGTTGTGCCTCATTGGAAGTGTCCCGTCGAAAGGGCATACCCTTCCACAAGTGTCCATTCATCAAACCATCCATAAGTCTAAGATATAGAGAAAGGAATACGTCACAGATCGTGACATCCCCTCCCACTCAAAATAAGACCTTGGTGGAGATAATGAACTAATGTAGAAAATATAACGGTAAATTCTGAAAATACTGCTGTAAAATGTGAGGGTACTGTTGTAAGTCTTCATCAGATTGCCAAGTAGCGTCGGAGTCGTCCAGATCACGCCAAAGAACAAGGAATTCCGTGATAAGTCGATGTCGAGTCTCTCTCTGTCGATGGTCTAGAATACGCTCAGGAATAAGGAGAACATAATCGTCTTCGATTTCTGGGACATAATCACCTGCAGGAGGAACTGCTTCATTGCCTGGAATATACGTCTTTAGCCAAGAAATATGAAATGTCGGATGGATTTTACCCCATGGTGGTGGTAATTCCAATTTGTAACTTAGGTAAATTTTTCTTGACGATCCGGAAAGGTCCATAGTATCTTGGTCGCAACTTAGGAAACACAGACTTAACTGTCTTATAGTGATGTGGGGCTACAAATAATAGCACCATGTCACCAGTGTCAAATTCCAGGTGACGTCTATGTTTGTTGGCACACCGTTGATACCGCTCTTGCGCTTTTCGCATATGATCCCTGACTTGGAGTAGAATGTCTTGCATTTCTTGAACCAATTGATCAGCTAGGGCCACTCGATGTTGAAGTACAAAATTTGTTGGTACAATCGGAGCGTGTCCATAAGCAGCTTGGAATGGAGTCATGCTAATGGCACTATGGAAAAAGTTATTATAAGCAAACTCAAGGAGTGGTAGATACTCTTTCCAAGCTGCTAGGCGTGACTGAATATAATGTCGAAGCATTTCTTTCAAAACTTGGTTGATTCTTTCACTCTGGTCATCTGATTCTGGGTGGTAGGCTGAACTAGACAGTAGAGTTGTACCCAAAGATTCGAACAGTGAAATCCAAAAGTGACAGGTAAACTTAGGATCTCTGTCGGATACGAAATTCTTGGGCAATCCATGGTGTCGGAAGATGTGTTGTATGAAGAGTTTGGCGATGTCCGGAGACTGTGCACTTCTTTTGCAAGCAACAAAGTGTGCCATTTTGGACAGTCGATCAACAATTACCATAATCTGAGTGTTACCTCGAGAGGATCGTGGTAGTGTGGTAATGAAATCCATGGAAATACTTTCCCACCTTTCAGTTGGAACTGGAAGAGGCTGCAGAAGTCCTGTTGGAAGTCGTCGGCTTGCTTTCATTTGTTGACAAGATAAGCAAGATGTAACCATTTTGATGACATCGCTTTTCATTTGAGGCCAGTAGTATGTTGCACTGAGTGACCTATAAGTCTTGTTGATGCCTGGATGGGCAGCATAAGGAACTACATGATGCTCTTTTAACAAAAGGCGTCAAACATCCTTGTCATGTGGTACACAGACGCGATCTTGATAATACAGAAGGTTGTCTGTATAAGAATAGGATGAGAAAATCTTCTGTTCGGAAGTCGAAGGTTGATCTTTTGAAAGAACTTGTACTGCTGTGCCGAAGTCTTTATCATTGAAATACTTCCCTTTGAATGAATTCGGAACATCCACAGATAATGTAGAGATTACCATAGCTGATGCTAGAGTTAACCTGCTGAGAGCATTTGCAACTACATTGCGTAGTCCTGGAATGTACTCAATGGTCATGTGAAAGTTGGCCAGAAACTCAACCCAGTGTGCTTGTCGAGTGTTCATGATTGGCTAAGTAAAGATATACTTTAGAGAGTGATGGTTTGTCTTGACCATTGAGTCGGCTCCCATGAGATAATGTTTCCAAGAGCGATAAGCATGTACAACGGCAAGAAACTCCTTATCATAAACCGGGTATCGGGTTTGGATATCGGAATGTTTATGGCTGTCAAAAGCAATAACTCTACCTTCTGGCATCAAGACTGCTCTTGTAGCGATGTCGGAAGCGTCGGTCATGACCTCAAATGGAAGGTTTGGGTCAGCAATAGCCATAAATGGTGTGGTAGTGAGTGCTTGCTTGAGTTGTTGGAAACTATACTGTGTTCAGGAAGCCATTGAAAAACTGCTGTACTTTTCAATAATTCGGACATAGGAGTTGCGATTTCAGAAAACTGATAGACCTTTGTATGGTAGAAGTTTGCCAATCTGAGAAAAGAGCGGACATCATGAACATTCTTAGGAGTAGGCCAGTTTCGGATTATCTCGACCTTCTTGGAATCCACAGAGATGCCTTGAGCTGAAATAACATGTCCCAAATATTCGAGTTGGGTCTTGAAGAACTCACTCTTCTCAACGTTGATGTAGAGAGAATTTGCGCGGAGAACTTCAATAACTTGGTAAAGATCGCTTAGTAGTTGCTTTCTCTCAAGGCATACTCAACCCTATTTGCACAATGCTGATCACATTTGTGATAATTTAGGTCACCCCTTGAATTATTAAAGAAAAGTATTTCTTTTTTGCAAAGATGCATGGCTTGATGATGCAACGAATGGTTGGGTCTTATAGCATGTATCCCTTGCTATCTCCAAATTCCAAGCTCCTTCTCAATCAACATGCTCATATCACATACATTATGGTCTGGTTTCATGAAGCACTCAACACTCTATTATATTGCAAGCTATTATGTATGATTTCCCTTTTGGTTGCATAGGCCGGAAGATGTCGTTCATTAATGTCATGAATGTGGCCGGGGCATTGTTTAACCCAAAAGGCATGACCAAACATTCAGTGTCCATACTTTGTTCGAAAAGCTGTCTTGTACTCATTGCCTTCTCGTATGCGAATTTGATGATAACCTGAACGAAGATCAATCTTTGAGAATTGTGTTGCGTGTAGAAGTTGATTGAAGAGGTCATCGATGCGAGGCAATGGATACTTGTTTTTGATAGTGAGCTTGTTGAGGGCCCGGTAGTCGATGGAGAGGCGCATTGACTTATTCTTTTTTTCCACAAGTAGTACAGGAGATCCGAAAGGGCTGCGATTGGGCCGAATGTGACCTTTGTCGAGTAGTTCGGTCATCTGTCTTCGGATTTCTTCATTTTGAGTGTAAGAAACCCGATAAGGAGGTTTCAACGGTGGATTACTGCCGGGAATAAGTTCAATTGGGTGATCCACTGGTCGTCGAGGTGGGTAACTGCTTTGGCAATTCCTGTGGAAAAATATGTAGGTAGGGCTGGAAAAAAGGTTGGTTGAGGTATTCAAGAGTATCCTTTGTTGGTGTCTCCTCTACTGCCGTAACCAACAGAAGTGAAGTCTTTACTTGACGTTTACGAACGCACTTCTTTACTTGTAGGGCAGAGGCAACCGGGGTTGAAGGAGAGTCCCTAGAACCAGTTAGCTCAATAAATTTTCCCTGGTAGACAAACTGGATAGTATGGCTGCGAAAACTGATTGATGGATCATAGTCGTAGAGCCACTGTTGTCCAAGTATGACATCGTACCGAGAAAGAGGCATGATGTCGAAGTTCAACTTGTCCGTATAATGTTGGATGCGAAAAGACAAGTTTTTGATCCTTGTGTTGCACAAGAAGGTAGTTCCATTTGCGAGCTCAATCTGATAGTCCATGGGACTAGGACTGGTTGTCAACCGAAGTTTGTTGACCATAGAACTAGCTAGGAAGTTATGAGAGCAGCCACTATTGATGAGGATAGTGATCGTTGTTCCACGAATCGATCCTTGGACACAAAGTACTTGAGTGGCCAGGGAAGGTTCGAGTTTGTTGGCAAGGCTCATGTGGATGGTATTTGCCATTCGAACAGCTTTGCCTTTCTTGTCTTGTGCTGGGGTATCATCTTCTGTTTGGGAAGTGCTAGGTTCCATATTGGAATTTTACTTTGGTCGCTTGGGACAATCGAACCATCTATGGTCGCCTGTACAGATGGTACAAAGTCCTTTTGTGTTGGAGTTGTTCTTCTTGTTAGTGGCCGCACCTTTATGTTGGGGATGACAGTGATGACTTTGTGAAGAAGAAGAGGCACGATCCTTGGAGGAGTGCTTCTGTTGGGATCTAGCATACGATTTCTGAGACTTGTGGGGATCTTGAGATTGTCGCTGACCTTGATTACCTGAGTTTTTTCTAAACTTGGGGGTATCTTGAGAGCGAGCACCTTTGGCCATAGTAGAGTTTTGTGTTCTATTAGCACTCTCACATAGAAACAGATTCTCACATAGAAACAGATTCTCTCAGCTCCCGTAGCCTCTCCGCCCCCCCCCTCCTGTAGCCTCTCCGCCCCGCTCCCCCTCTCGCAGCCTCTGCGCAAACCCCCCCTCCCGTAGCCTCTTCGCCTCGCTCCCCCTCTCGCAGCCTCTCCGTCCCCCCTCCCGTAGCCTCTCCGCTCTGCCCCCCCCTCCCATAGCCTCTACGCCACCCCCCCCTCCCGTAGCCTCCCCGCTCTAACCCCCCCCCTCCCGTAGCCTCTCCGCCCTGCTCCCCCTCTCGCAGCCTCTCTGTCCCCCCTCCCGTCTCCTCTCTAGCCCCCCCGCTACCTCCTCCCCGCTGCCTGCCTCCAGCTTCCCCCCGCCGTCTGCCTCCAGCCTTTCCAACTCCCCCCTGCTGCCTGCCTCTAGCCCCCCCCGCTGCCTGTCTCCTTCCCCCCGTTGCCTGCTTCCAACCCCTCCCTCATCCCGCTGCACTTGGCCTGCTGCCCCGTGGTCTGAGGACCCTTGTCAGCTGCAAGCCTTGGCTTGCCACTGGCCCTGCGCAGGCCTGCGCACCCCTACAACAATGCTGAACAAGATCTGCCTCTGCAGGAAATCGTGCACCTAAACAAGTCCTACAATGGCCCACAAACCCAAACAGTCTCCGAAGCCAATTGTGGGAGACATCACAAAGCGCATCTCTAGGAGTGGATTAGCAATTGACAGCCAACCAGTCGAGAAAACATCGGGTACAATGGGCACCAATGCAGTTTTTCCTCCCGTAGCCATCATCTCTACTCCGACCACTGCCTCCCCCACCAGTGTACCAAATACCCCCGTTACCACCGCCCTCAGCCTGCCCCCCACAGGAGAGGGTCACAGTTCCTCACCCCCCACACAGCCCCCTTTTGTCTCCACTACTCTTATGTCCCCCCTTCCCCTCACCGAGCAGCCTTTCTCCACTCCCCTGCCATATACAGCCAGCCTATCTCCCGCGCCCCCCCAGCCCTACGCCATGTCCCAGTTCGCACCTCCCCGGGTCCCACCTGAGACGATAGATTACATCTTTATGGAGCTACATCGACTACGAGATCATACCGTAGCACAAGATCAGCTTATTCAGAGCATGCGCCAGGAGATCACTCACCTTCGTCAGGAGGTTGTCTCTCTCACTGCTAGAGTCACATCGGCCCCGCGTACTACACCAGAGGTGGACCAGATTGCTATTGCGGAGACTACCAGATGGGTGGACGTTGTGAGACGGGCACCCAAAGCAGCAGTCTCAGCCACCATCGCCGAGCAGGAACAGAGGGCCAGTAAGGCTCTCAACATCCGAGTACGAGGTATCCCCCGTGCAAATTCACTCACCCCCTTAGCGGATGCGACTGCTTTCGGGACCTCTACCCTTGGCCTCGTCGAGCATGGGATCGAGCATGCATGGCGCATAGGACGGGACCCCACGTGCCCACAGCCACTCATCATCCGATTCAGGGATACTCAGGCTCGACTTGCAGCACTCAGGCAGTGTGCTATACTATGGGACCACCCTACTATCTTCATGGATGAGGATCTCACACCTATGCAGGTGGAAGAGCGGTGCACCCTGCTTCAGCAGCGAGATGTAGCCCGTCAGGAGGGGAAGTGGGCTGTCGTCCGAGATGGTCGCCTATTAGTTGGCCCTCGCCGCCGAGCCCCACCAGGTACTCCAGACACGGTAGCGGGCTCCCCCCCCAAATAGGGAGACATGGTCTATGAGATTCAGACTCAGCACACAGTATCCTTGGCATGCATCATATGGAACTGTAATGGTACCCTATGGTCTGACCCTGAGAACTTCTCAGAGTCATACACCGGACGCGACATCGTTTTCTATACAGAGACACATCAGAGCCCCAAGCACCCTCTCCCCTCGGTCAGTGGCTATACCTGGGAGTCAGTCACCTAGCCTCCCTCCTCAGACACATAGACACCATACCCTAGCTGCCCTTATCACCCACTCCCTTCACAATGCAGCGTGCCACATTTTTCCTTCCACTACTTTGTCCACCCGCTGGCTCCACCCCTTGCAATAGCTGGTATGATGACGAGTGTAAAGCATTACGCCGCACACTCCGACTCACGACCCAGCGAAACGCTAGGGCTAACCCACATCTCACCAGGGATTATCGTCGACTAGTCCGTCGCAAGAAGCTAGCCTTCCTGTGCCAGAATGAGGATACGCTACTGAACATTCTGTTTAGTAGCAACTCCAAGGATTTCTGGAGGAAATTCCTAGAACGCCGATCCCCCTCCCCCCTCACAGACACTTCCCTCTGGCACTCCTAGGCACGTACACTCTATGATATCCCTGATCAACCTCCTCCCGACCTCTCAGCCACCCCCGGCCCCATTTCTTGCACCCTCTTCACAACCTAGGGAGTCACCCATGCAGCGCTTAAGCTTCACAACGGCCGAGCTAAGGATCATGAGGGCCTATGCACAGAGTTCGTTGCCTATGGCATCAAAACTCTAGCCCCCATCTTGGCAACGCTGTTCAATGAAACTGTCTGCCACGGGTTCCCCAGAGTCTAAACCCAGAACACTATCACACCCATCCACAAAGCAGGAGATCCCATGGATCCAGGGAATTACAGGACCATCATGATTGGACATGTTATGTCCAAGATCTATGCATCAGTGTTAGATGGCGAGGTCAGTGCTCGTGCAGAGATACAGGGGCTTAGGGCATCCGAACAGGCCGGTTTTAGGGCGGATCACTTGACTTACGATCACATTTTTACACTTAGAGGGATCATTGAGGAGGCCAAACACAGGAGACAGAGAGTATATTGTTGCTTTGTGGATTTCCGCAAGGCATTCGACACCGTTTCCCGCGCCCGACTCATCAGACGCCTGCAAGAGTTAGGCTACGACTCGGAGGTTATCTGGGCAGTAGTAGCTCTCTATGAGCGGGTGACGGGCCAGGTCAGGATTGGCACCAGCTGGACCCCAGAGATCACGAGTACTATCGGAGTCAAACAAGGATGTCCCTTGTCACTGACTCTATTTGGCCTCTACATCGACGAGCTCGAGACCACCATCAAGACACTCGGAGGTGCAGGCTGCTCTCTTGCGGAGGCTGTCATCTAGATTCTCCTATACGCAGACGATGTAGTACTACTATCCTCTTCTAGTATTGGTCTTCAGCGGCACCTGGATGGACTTCAGGTCTTCTGTGATACACATGACTTGAAGGTCAACCTTGGGAAAACCAAGGTGATGATCTTTAACACTTCCAGACCTGCTATGCACCGAGAGCAATTCCTCTTCGCCGGCGACCCTGTTGAGATAGTTGACTCTTACACATACTTGGGCGTTGTCTTCTCAGGCCCGATCTTCACGATGCGCTCGGCCATGCAGGCCTGGATCAGCCGGGGCTACGTTGCTCTTGCGAGGTTGGAGCGACAGTGCTACCACTCCCACTTCCAGGACCCGCGGACCAAGTCTCTCCTTTTTGATTCTTTGGTCCGCCCAGCAGGCATGTACGGTAGCCTGTGGTGGGTAGCCGACCTTTCAGACACAGAGTGGGCTCGAGTTGAGCGCCTATAGATACTGATGTTTGCTCGGATGATCCGTAGCAAACCATCGGTACCACACTAGATCGTTCTAGCAGAGTTCGGCGCCTCACCCCTACAGTTCGATGCGGCTTTCCAGGCTATCACTTATCTACACAGAGTCAGAGATTTCAGCTCCTCCTCCGACGGTCGCCTCCGCCTACCTTGGCTAGCCCTATCCTCCTCTATGGCCTTATCCGTTGATGGAGACCAGCGATGCTGGTATAGTCGTCTTTCCAGTTGGTTCACCCGACTGGGCCTCGACTTAGACCAGTTGCCTCCTTTTCAGTACAGCCTCGATGCTCCACCATCTCCCCTCTCCCCCACTGACCAGGAGGTCAACCGGCTCATTCGAGCGGATCTGCTCCAGCTCCACACCTGGCGAACTTGGTTTCTTCACTGCGAGCTTCCTGTGAAGCTCGACTTCTACCGCCGACACTGCCTCCAGATCTCATAGGAGGCTTCATCACACCTCCGGGTTACACACAGCTTCATCTACCACATGCGCTCCGGATCTCCCTCGGTCAGTTTAGGGTTTCATCACACCGATTACAGATCGAGAGCGGACGCGTAGAGGGTATGCCACGAGAGGGCCGCCTTTGCCCACTTTGCGACTTGCAGGAGATCGAGTCGGAGGAGCACTTTGCTTTCAGATGTCCTATCTATTATGCCATTCGAGGCCGGTACCACTGCCTCTTCCGCGACGGATTCAGCTCCCTCCCACACATGCTGCAGTTCCCGGATCAGCGATGCCTAGCCGTTTTCTTACATGAGATGACTCGCCATCGAGATATCTCTCTCTGAGCACGGCGACACACGCAGCACACACAGCGTGAGGACACCTAGCGGCCCATCAGTGATTTCTTCAAGTCACAGGATACCTCTCCTCAGTCTAGCCGACGACGCGGACGTGAGCGAGAGCCAGAGCCACGACAGCTGTGCCAGCGGACAGACTCACACATCCAGGTCCATGACATCTCGTCTCTGATCTCCGCCCGCCCCACCGGGGCTACTGTTGCCCTCATCCACAGGGCCACCCGCCGCCCCCGATGATTGAGCTCGACTAGGCCGTGTGACGTCAGAGGCCAATCATCTATCGTAGGGTTTTTTTCGGCCTCCTCACTAGTCTTTTCCAGCTGCAACTGATTCGCAACTGTTCAATCTGTGGTTCACTTCATAGCAATTATGGCCTGCTAGTAGTGTAGATGCTTTTAAATAGAGAGGCGGAGTTCCTATAATCCAGGCCCTCTGCTCTTCTGGGAAAGAGTCCAAAAAGCAGAGGGAAAATCGAGCTGTTGGGAAAGCTTCCAAAAGCAATCCCCATTTGACAGCCCCTCTATGATTGGTCTCTGACGATCACCACCTGCACATATATATTGTATCTCCCCCCTCTGCCCCATTTTTGGTGCCCCCTCCCTTCTTTTTTGTATCATCTGGAGGTAGACACATATTTTTTGTATCAGGACTAGACACACCGTCCTTCATAACCTCTTTTTTGTACGTCCTTCATAACCTCTTTTTTCTAGAAACGGTTGGCTGGCCCATTTTGAGACCGCCACCGTTATGCTCATTGTATCAGTTATCTTTAGTCTCATAGACCTTCACGGTCTCCCGAAGACTTTAATAAACTTTCTTTCTTTCTTTCTTTCTGATTCCGTGTGTTTTGGAAATCGGTAATGTGCTCTGCGTAAGCAATAGCGTCAGCTGTGGTGGTGATGTTTGCTTTGAGGACATCAATGCGTAACGAGGGATTTAGGCCTGAGATGAAAGTATGAAGGCAATCATCATCAGTTAAACCATCAATCTCCAGCATTAATGTGGTGAACTGAGAGATGTAGGAAGCCAGGGAGCCTGTTTGCTCCAACTGTTTGAGTTTTGAATGTGCTTGGAAGTCCGCATTGGCAGGTATGAATTGCTTACGGAGCACGTGTTCAAAACGTTCCCAAGTCAACACACTTTTGCCGTCCTTTAAGTGTCGTTGCCACCATAGGAAAGCTGTATCCTTGAGGAGGGAGGCTGCCAAGGCAATCTTTTTGCCTTCAGTGAGGTCAACAATATCAAAGTACATGCGTAGTTTTGCGAGCCATTGGTCAACTATTCGGCGATTTCGTTGACCAGTGTAGGCTTCCGGAAGTTTAATGTCAAGTCTTTTAGTTTTGGAAGCTTGGAGTAAACGGTAGAGGGCACGGAGTTCAGTGTTTTCTACTTCAGGTGGGAACGAGTCCACACAGTCGTCTGGTGGCGTCACGTCATCCTCTGTATGTGTGGTACTGCGAGAATCTTGGAGTTGTTGGACTTTCTGGACCAAATCGGAGATGCTGTCGTGAAGCTAGGAAATTTGAAGTTGAAGTAGTGCTTTGCCTTGTAAGTTGACTTCAGGGGTCTTTTTTGGACTTGAGTCGCTGATCTCCGGAGAGGTTGCACGCGAACGTTTGCGACATATCTGAGGTCCCTATGAGAAGAGCACGAACCTGCGCCTGGCGAGACTTTCAAGGCTGATTGAGGTGTGGCAGAGGCGATTAACAGAAAAGGGCAGATTGCGTGGAACTTGGTGCTGTCTTCTGCATTGAAGCTGTGCTATTTGCTGCGTACCATGGGAGAGCAGGGCTTGGCCTGTTTGAGTGTGATTGGAAAGGCAGCAAAAAAGGCCGCAGTTCAATGGCGAGGGTGGCGAGATGAGCAGCAAGAGGCAGGCTGGTCTGAATCGTGAGAGATGGGCAGCAAGGGCTGCTGGTCACAGGCGGGTATGGCGATGAACCAGAGAGAGTCAGCTTCTGAAAACGATCCAGAAGAGGCAGGATGGAAGCCTGACGAAGGGCGCAGCCTGTTTGCAAAGGAGAAGGTGGAAACACGTACAGCCGTTTTGGAGCGGAGAAGGCATACGGAAATCGCGATTGAATTTCGCCTTGCTGGTTGGTGGTTGCCAAAAAATTAAAACGTGGGTTTAATGAACCCCTGGGTAGTCTAGGGTTAGGCCTTGGGTGTAGGGCTGGTTGCCCTTTTTAGGCCCTCTAGGTACCCTTTTGTAAGTTGGTGCTTGGTGCCAAAGGGTGTGCCTATTCTAAGGGGTGTGACCCTTGGAATAGGTGTACCTTTTTATGAAGGGGTGTGACCCTATTTTAAAAAGGGGTATCCCCACACGAAAAGGTGTGTCCCTTGGGTGAGGAGTCAAAACGCTTCATCAAAAGGTACGTCCGATGGTGAAAGGTGCATCCCTTGGTTTTGGGACAGCCCAAGCACATCAAAAGACACGATTTTTGTTGTGTCCATTCACATCAACCTGTGATGTGAGGGAGACGGAGAGGCCACTGATGACTTTAGGTGGGGTTGGCGCTAAAAAATTTTACGCTCATTCTCTCCATCTATTCCATGCACAATGTGCATGGATATTCTTCTAGCGAAAAAAGATGTATCAGATAGGCACTAGAAGGTGGGGGTATTTCCTACAGGCAGGAGCGAAATTTGCTCTGATACCACTGTAAGAAATCCTAGATTTACTATATTTAGAAATGTGCTAAGGAACAGAAAGGAGACTGAAATAGCAGAGAACAAGGAATATTTGTATTGCTTGAGTGTCTGTAGTGTGTCATCCATATAGTTGGGCCTCTCTTATATAGAGAGTGAAGAGTCGCACATGAAAAGGTGTGTACTCCAAAGTGTATGTGCATGAAGAGGTGTGTACCCCTTGTGAAGGGTGTGACCCTTGATGAAAGGGTACATTACAATAGGAGTGTCTCTTCCATAGAATGTCTCTTATGAAGGGTTGTGCCTCATAGGAAGTGTCCTGTCGAAAGGGCATACCCTTCCACAAGCGTCCATTCATCAAACCATCCATAAGTCTAAGATATAGAGAAAGGAATACGTCACAGATCGTGACATGCATCATAACGTAGCCCAAGGCCCAGTAGTAGATCCCAGGCTTCACAGCACCACCTGGTGATATGGGACACCAGGCTGATAGGATCTAGTTGGGAGTTCATGCCAATAGCTCAGCTCGTGGCTCGGAGGGGACATCTCCTGATTCGGGATCGCATCCCGCAGATGTCATGGTTGGGTGGTGAGCAGCTTGCTCAGTTTCTTCACGTTTGGTGTGTTCTTATGTTTGCTTGCAGGTCAGAGGTTTCAGGAGTGCTGGGCTCGTGTTAGTTGGTATCAGAGCCAACTCCTGAGGTAGGAACTTTTGTTGCGAGAATTTTGGACGATTTTTTCTCCAGGTATGCCCTAATTTCGAAATTCATGTTCATTACTCTGCCAGTGCTTGTTTGGCTCATCGGTTAAGGGAAGTGGTTAAGATTAGGGAAAGAACGTAGGAGAAGGCATAGAGGGAGTGAATTCGAAGTCGAACTGAGGCGTTAGGTGAGAGAGAGAGTGAGGTGTAGCTTGGAGGGATAGAGAACGATTGCAAGGGAGAGAGATTGCAAGAGAGAAGCGCTCGTAGGAGTGAAGCGATGGGCTGAGGCGGAGCTTCAGTTGAATCTTTGTGGATGGTTTGCGTGACTCGTACAAGTTACAGATCAAGAACAACAAGTGTACCATTTTGCAAGAGGCCATGAATTACGCGCGCATCTATGATGATACCATGGCTAGCACAAAGGGAACCACAATTGCTGACACGGGTGGGAAGAATAAGAGGAAGCTCTTCAAGTCTACCACTAGTACCGGGGAGTCGAAGTCTTTAGACAACGCCTCCAAGAAACATTCGACTTAGGCGAAGAATGGTCGTGCCCGTTTCCTTCGTACCTTGAAGCTAAAGAAAGAAGGATGTTGCTTCATATGCGAGGAGCGGGGCTCCACTAGGAATGATTGTCCTAAGCACAAGAACCAAAAGCAAGCACCGGGACTGAAGCTCCATGCGGGTCCAGGTACCAAAGCTAAGGGAGCTAATCAAGTTTCGATGACATGTATTTCTGTAAATGTCATTATCTGCCCACTTTCTTGTAATTGCACTTTTAATAGTTCGTTATTTGGTTCACATGATCTTTTTCGAGTTTATGGAGAAGTTAGGGACCAAAGAGTTCACATTCTCTTTGACCCGGGCAACTCTCATAACTTTGTTAATTACAAACTTGTGCAGAAGATGGGGCTGTCCACGATACCTAGCGATCACACCTACGAGGTGTAGCTTCTAGTTGGGAAGCAGTTTTGGGATCGCAATATTAAAGCACTTTCTATCCGGATTCAAGACTACACAGCTGCTCTTATGTGCGATGTCATGCACTTGGAGCATGTGGACTTGTTAATCGGAATAGAGTGGTTTAAAACCCACGATATTCGGATTGGATGGAAGGAACATACTCTTTCTTTTTTGGATAAGCACACCCAATTTTGTATTCAGTGTGATAATATTCCCTCTTCTCAGGGACCTATTGTATCTGCGATGCAACTTTGGAATATATTAAACACTTCTCATTCTGATGTGTATCAGTGTGTTTTGATTTTGCTTTCTTCATTTGTTATCTTTATTAATAACAAGAATGATTTAAGTGTGTTTGAACATCGTGAATTGAGAACGTTGTTGGATGCTTTCAAGGATGTATTCCCTACTCAATTGTTGGAAGGTTTACCTCCAGAACGGGCAGTAGACCATCGCATAGATTTAGTACCTGGGGCTCAACCTATTAGTGTTCCACCTTATAGGATGAGCCAGCTTGAGGAGGATGAGTTAGCTTCACAGCTACAAGATTATCTGAATATGGGCTATATCTGCCTAAGTAAATCACCTTGGGGAGCACCTTTTCTCTTAAGAAAGAAGAAAGATAATTTGTGGAGAATGTGTATAGATTATAAACGATTGAATAAAGTGACAATTAAGAATCGATACCCTCTTTCTCGTTTCGATGATTTGATAGACCGTTTGGCTGGAGCGAAGTATTTCACTAAGATTGATTTGCGTACGGGTTATCATTAAATCCGTATCTATGCTAAACACATAGATAGAACCGCATTCCAAACTAGGTATGGCCATTACGAGTTTCTCGTATTACCTTTTGGTTTGACCAATGCTCTTGCCACCTTCTAGCAAATGATGAACGATTTGTTCTGAGATTTTCTGGGCAAATTCGTTGTCGTGTTCTTAGATGACATCTTGGTATATAGCCGAACGCTAGAGGATCACATAGGACATCTCCGGATTGTCTTAGTTATTCTAAGACAGCATAAGCTCTATGCCAAGATGAGTAAATGTGACTTCTTTATGAAGGAGATCATTTACTTAGGACACAAGATTTCTTCAGAAGGTATTAGCATTGATTTGGATCGTATCCAGAAGGTTTTAGAATGGCCTTTTACTCAGACTGTGAAACAACTTCGTTCTTTCCTAGGATTCACGGTATTTCTACGGAAGTCTGTGCGTGATTATTCACACATCACGGCACCCCTGACAAACACATTCTACCCAGCTGATCTCTTGGAATGATGCATTGAACAAGGCTTCTGAAACCTTGAAGTTAACTATCAAGGAAGCACCTGTTATTGCATTACCTGATCCTACCCGGCCTTATGTTTTAGAGGCTGATGCGAGTGATTTTGCGATTGGGGCAGCTTTATTCCAAGAGGGCAGACTTGTAGCTTTTGAGAGTAAGGAGCTAGACGACACTCAATATCGTTGGCCCACACTAGAAAAAGAAGTCTATGCAGTTGTGTATCCTTTAAAAGTTTGGAGACACTACTTGTATGGTTCGAAGTTTCTTGTATTGACCGATCACCAGTCAATCAAGTATGTGTGTGATGGGCTGAATTGAGGGGATGGAAGGCTAGATGGGTAGAGCTAATGCAAGATTTTGATTTTGAAATACGTCATCGAAAAGGTTCGCTGAATAGTGTGGCAGATGCCTCAAGTCGAGTGAAGTTTGTAAATGCTATGTCATTTACGGAAATATCCTTAGACCAATTTCAATCCTTGAGAGGGCTTTGCACAACTGATAGTCATTTGAATTCTTATTGGCAGAAAGTCCAGGATGGGAGCTCCATGGTTGATCAGGACTTAGGGATTGTGCCACCTACGGTACAGGCGGCGGGAGGTCAGTGGATGATTAGGAATGGCTTGCTGTTTCAGAATGGAAAGATATGTGTGCTAGATGTTTTGGATCTTCGATCCAAGATTCTCTGGGAGTGTCATGATGCTTGAAGTGCTGGACATCTAGGTATACATCGGACTCTGTCTCTTGTGAAGCATACCTTTTATTGGCCTAAGATGCGTGCATTTATTGAAAACTATGTGGTAGGTTGCCAGGTTTGTTAGGTTACTAAGGCAGAACGCCTTAGAAGTGCGGGTTTATCACAGCCATTGCAAATTCTAGGTAATAAATGGGAAAGTATTTTCATGGATTTTATTACGGGATTGCCTAGAACGCGCAAGGGTCATGACTCCATTTGGGTCATAGTGGACCGTCTGACAAAAATGGCTAGATTCTTACCTACTAGAACAACCATCTAAGTTGTTCAGCTAGCTCACGAGTTTGTGGACCACTTGTTTAAGTTGTATGGTTTGCGCTCTGACATAGTCAACGACAGGGACTTGAAGTTCACAAGTAACTTCTAAACACTTGTTTTTGAGAAGTTGGAAACTACCCTAAGTATGAGGGAGTTCCTCAGATCATGCACAATCTGATGGCAGTACTGAGAAGGTCAAACAATTGGTTGAAGATATGCTTCGGGCATATGTTTCTAAGAGACAGTATTCATGGAAAGATTATCTACCTATGATAGAATTTGCTTATAACAGTGCAAAGCATTCAAGTACTGGTTACAGTCCTTTTATGCTTATGTATGGGTTTCAAAGTAAGTCACTAGTTATGGTTAGGTTAAAGGGAATCCAAAATGATGCTGCAAAGACATTCTTGCAAGACATGCAAGAAATGTTGCAGTTTGCCAAGGAGTCTATTAGAAGTGCCCAAGATCGGGACTGATTTTATGCTAATAGACATCGTTCACCTAGAGAGTTCTCTGAAGGAACAATGGTATATTTGCGTATTCCCAAGGAATCTAAGAGCCTAAGTATTGGTTTGGTTTCGAAGTTATCCCCCAAATACTGTGGTCCGTTCAAGGTTATTAAAAGAATTGGACCAGTTGCATATAGACTAGAATTGCCTCCTGATGTTAAAGTACATCCAGTATTTCATGTCAGTAGACTGAAAGAATTATTGGGTGCGGATCATCAATTTGTTTCTCCTCAAGAAATAATAGAAGTTATAGATTTGACTTTTATTCCACACGAACCTGAGAGTATTCTTGAATCTCGTGAAAGACAGATTCGTAATATCACGGAATACAAGATGAAGTGGAAGGATCGTGTTGAGGAGGATGCAACATGGGAGACATTACAAAACCTCCAGAGGACATTCCCGGGTTTTTTAGCAAACTTAGGAGTGAGTTCTTAGAGGAGGGGAAGTATGTCATGTGCACGGATTGGTATCGGACGTGTACTGGGTACACAAGACTAGCTTAGGTAGCCTGGGGAGGCTTAGAGCTAGGCAGGCTTGATTCTCGGGTTGAGTGGCAAGGGTATGAACCAGTTAGGGGTCTTCGCTATTTTTGGCGCTTGGGGCCCGAGTCTATACAAGAGGCCCAAAGGTTAAGTTCTTAGGGAGCCGATGGGAGCAAGTCTCGTTCCCAGGTGGTAGGTCTGATCCTGGATTGAGTTGCGGACACGCGCCTGCATCATAGCGTAGCCCAAGGCCCAGCAGTAGATCCCAGGCTTCACAGCGCCACCTGGTGGTATGGGATACTAGGCTGGTTAGGATCTGGTTGGGAGTTCGTGCCAATAGCTCAGCTCGTGGCTCGGAGGGGACGTCTTCTGATTCGGGATCGCATCCCATAGATATCATGGTTGGGTGGTGAGCAGCCTGCTCAGTTTCTTCACGTTTGGTGTGTTCTTGTGTTTGCTTGCAGGTCAAAGGTTTCAGGAGTGCTGGGGTCGTGTCACTGACTCAATCTCCTGTAGATCACATGGGGTGCAGATGCGGCCCTCTCTAGGGGTATCCTCAGCCTGTCTAGTCTCAATGCGCAATCGGTGTGAGAAAAACCTGAAACTGTCGAATCGAAATGCTCATAGAGTGTGGGGGTTGGATCCATGTGTAGCTTGGCGATTTGATGAAGCCCTTCGTTGATATCTGTAGATATTGATTTCTGTAGAAGCTAATTTTCACAAGGGGCTAACCATGTAAGAGAGAGATAGAAGAGACAATGTAGGTCTATATAAACACAGCCAATCAAGCTGAAAATGGAAGTTTCATCACAGATATAACTACACTGTTCTGTTTCATGTCAGTGCCTTCCTTGCACAACTCCTAAGACGGGAGATGAAGGGACAATGTGCCACACTTGTCCAATGCATGCACAACTCCTGAGACGGCGGGAAGTAAATAGTACACTCTTGTAGAACTCCTGTGACCAGAAGTAAAGAGAACATTCTTGCACAAATCCTGAGATAGGGGGCAAAGAGAACACTTGAGTGTGATGGAGAGTGAGAGTGCAACTCACTTATGTAGGCCATTCAATGGGTAGGGCTAGACTGACCAGACCTAGGTTAAAAATGTTGGGATTATCATGGTCACCTCCCCACCTGTGAGCCCCCATACGAGGACATGGGGAAGTGTACCAGCAGCATCTTATGTGTGGGCAGAGAGAGAAGCTGCCAACGAGGGCAGATCAGACAGTAGAAGCAGGACTGCATGGGCAGCATGCAGGCTGCCATTTGAGCAGCAGATGTGGCTGCATGGAAGGACTACTTCAGGGAAGCATCAAGTACAAACAGGTCGGGGTGTGGTAGGACCTGTACCTGGTTGGTAGCAGCACATACAGGTGGCTGGAGCAGACAAGAGGCTGCAGGATGATCAGCAAATGGCTAGCAGAAGGCCCTGAAAGGGTTGAAATAGGGCAGCCAACATGGGCCATAATGTAGGCCCTGCAGACAGTGGCAGCAATGACGACTTTTTGGTTATGGATGATGTGAGGTTGGTGATGGATTGAAACAGACCTTGGGAGCATGGTGCTTGGTACGATCCAGGCTGTCCTTGGATTCAGAGGCGGACAGCTTGATGACCTGATTTTTGTGCCAAGATTGCTCAAGAACGTTGTCAGGTTTGTGATCGAGAGCGATGGTGCCATAAACTATTGGTGCTACTTGGATGTGTTCCAGGATGGTTTGCTTCTCTGTGACCGCACGTGGAGGAGTGGGAGCTGTGGGTTCAAGACCGATGATCGAGGACATCTCCAACTTAGTCTTGAGAGCTTCTCAGTGGGAGCTGATGGAGCATCTGCATCGATGTGTAAGTGCTGGCATCTTCATCGATGTGTGGCCCAAGGTGGTTTGGTGAGAGGTGATAGAAATGGGAGAGAGAGCAGGAAGCAAGAGAGTGAGAGCAGAACGTCAAATATGCAATAGAATGAAGTGAAGAAATACAAAGAGGGGATAAGGTTTGTCTAAGTGACAAACCTTATCCTTCACTAACGTTGAGAAAGAGCTGATAGAGGTGATAAGGGAGAAGGGGAGAAGGAAGAGGGGAACTATGACGGTGTCAGAGTCGGGAGGGGAGTGCACAAAACAAGCTGAGTATGGCTGTATGGAACTGTAATGTTACCCTTTGGTCCGACCCAGGTGGCTTATCGGAGACAGACACAGGTAGAGACATCATCTTCTACATTGAGACACATGAGAGCCCAGAAAGAGAGGGCTGCCCACGGTGACAGGGACACTTGAGACCACTCATATCTGTAGTACGGAGAGAGGAACATGCACATCACATGTGGATACGAGTGCAGCTACTCCCTCCACACATGTCATCATATGCCCATGATGTCACTATAGAGGGGCACAGTCCTTATGAGACGATACATGATGATATCATAGAGTTCTTTAGAGAGGGAGACACCCTCCTTCTGGGAGATTTCAATGCAAGGATGAGGGATAAGCAAGTGGGCTTACTTGGCTTCACATATGAGAGAGACCCCCACATGATGCTAGAGCTAGATGCAGCAGAACTTGGGATTCGGAGACTTTCAGCCGATACTTCACATGTGACAGCATATGGGCAACACCTGCTTGAGTTGGGAGCTGTCCATGACCTCATCATCTACAATGGCCTTCAGAGATGGCCATCATCTGTGGGGTTCACATGCCTCCCACATGGAGGCAGAACCAGCACAGTGGACTACCTACTGGGCCCATTGGCTTTTGTCACACAGATACATGACCTCACCATACCCCCCCCCCCCCCCCCACTTGGAGCCGACCACTCATATCTAGCCTTTGATGTTCTTGCTACTACACCAGGCACAGGGAGAGTTCCTACCGCTACCTGGATCCAGACCCACTTTGACCGTGCCCTTGATCCAGTGTATGTGTGTCACTTAGCCAGAGAGCTTCCGGCCTTAGTGTAGGCTGATTTAGACCTCGCCCATGCCTCAGCCACCCTTGCCACAGTGATACATGATGCTGCCACCAGATCCTTTCCTACGACCCGATCTTCACGGGTACGAAGATACCTCAAAACCCCTTGCAGAGAGATGCGAGCCCATCCGAGCCTTGGGTCAGTTGACGTCACATGAGGCACACAGGATCTTTCAGCACTTGACACGCCGCAAGAGACGAGCCTTCCTCACACATAGGATGGATGAGATCATTAGATAATTTCACGGAGGAGACCTAACCACAGGGTGGGGATTCCTCTCGGAGGGGAAGCCACCCATCCCCATCACGGATCCGGGCGTGTGGCACACTTATGCATGCTCCTTATATGATGTCCCGAGGCAGATACCGGCAGACATGTCCTCTCTGCCCAGGCCCACTACCTGTCATCTATTCACTACGCAGAATGTGCGGGCTGCACTTTGCCGACTCCACAAGCGGAAAGCACAGGATCATGAAGGCCTTTGGATAGAGTACTTCGCACATGGGCAGGAGGTCCTAGCACCGATCCTTGCACATATGTTTAACCTTGCAGTTTGTCACGGCTTCCCACCATCATGGAGCACCACTACTATTGCACCGATACACAAAGCAAGAGACCTCATGGACATTGGGAACTATCGCACCCTCATGATTGGCCACACACACTGGCCAAGATCTATGGATCGGTACTAGAGAGAGAGATCAGCAGTCATATAGAGGCACGAGGGCAGCGAGCACTAGGATTCAGGAGGCAATACTCTACTCTAGACCACATCTTCACTCTGAGGGCTATCATTGAGGAGGCGAGGTCCAGACATCAAAGAGTCTACACATGCTTAGTAGACTTTCGAAAAGCCTTCGACACTGTTCCATGGTTCCGCATGATCAGGAGACTACATGAGATGCAGATCCCAGAGATGCTGATTTGGGGTGTGATGAGCTTATATGAGTCAGTCAGAGGTAGGGTCCGTGCCCCAGGCGGTCTATCGGATTGGGTTGAAAGCACCATTGGGGTGAAGCAGGGCTGCCCTCTCTCACCGACTCTCTTTGGACTCTACATTGATGAGATGGCATCTTTCATAGATCGCCTAGGTGGCAAGGGCTCATTATTAGGGGATCTCCTTGTACAGATATTGTTATATGCCGATGATATAGTCCTTATATCCTGTTCAGCGGAGGGGCTGCATAGAGATCTGAAGGCATTAGAGGTGTTTTGCAGAGAGAGAGATCTGACGGTCAACCTTGGGAAAACTAAGGTCATGATCTTCAACACCTCACGAGCAGTGACTAACCGACTTACTTTCACCTATCTTGTGGTGAACCAGTGGAGATAGTGCAGTCATACACATATTTGGGAGTAGTCTTTACAGGACCCATCTTCATGATGAAACAAGCAGCCCAAGCACGACTAACACGGGGGTGTAGTGATTTGGCTAGACTAGAGCGGCATTGTTTCCAGGTGCACTTTCAGGATCCACCGACGAAGGGCTGGCTTTTCAACACGTGCGATCTTCCGAGGACAGACTGGAGGAGCTTCGAGCGACTAAAGGTGATGATGGGATCTAGGATGATCCGATGTAAGCCCTCAGTTCCACATGAGATAGTACAGGCAGGGTTCGCTATGACACCTCTCCAGGTTGATGCCATCTTTTAGACAGTGCCTTTCATCCACAAAGCCTGGAACCTACCCCATTGGAGACTTCTGAGGTTGGTCCTAGAGTCATCCAGACGACTCGCAGAGAGCGGGTAGACACATGGTGTATCTACATGGCTTGCGAGGCACGGTATCCAGATGGACAAGCTTCCCCCCTTTCAGTACAGCATGGATGCACCTCTTGAGTCGCTCCCGCGAGATGAGATCAACCGTATAACACAGTTAGACCTCCTCCAGCTTCACACATCTCGGACTTGGGGGGGGGACCAGGAGCTTTACACCAAGACCTAGTTTTATCGCAACCACTTCCTGAGAGTATCAGAGGAGGGATTCATTATCAGACCTCAGTATCTCGAGGATAGAGGAGTATCTCATGCACTGAGGATTGCCATTGGTCAGATGCGGGTTTCATCCTATCAGCTGAGGATTGAGGCAGGGAGAGCAACGATATACCTAGAGAGAGCAGCGGGTTTGCACGCTATGTACGCTGGGGACGGTTGAGACAGAGGAGCATTTTCTTTGTGTTTGCCGAGCCTACTATGAGATTCGGGGACGCTACCACTGTCTCTACCTAGAGGGGAGTGGCTTCGGTCCTTTGTCACGACTGATCCATTTCCATGACCAGGTCTATATCGGGCTTTATCTGATGGAGATGCAGCAACATAGGGGGGCGCTTCTACAACAGATCAGAGAGGAGCAGGGGATGGTCAGACCACTACAGGACATAGAGGGTGACCGGGCACAGTGGCACGTCACAGACTTCTATACATTTGAGTCAGCCCCCGGACACAATGGAGTGGAGGAAGAGGAGCTAGCCGATATGAGAGTAGTCTGGATGAGCAGCCGACACAGTACTATTGAGAGAGGGGCGTAGAGGCCACATGTGCGATAGAGAGCCCCCAGAGTACACTCTATTGAGGTCCGACCTATCATAGCTTTCCTCAGGGGAGACCGACAGAGATGAGGGATCACTCTAGACATAGCTCAGAGAGTCTAGAGAGCGAGGAGACTGCGCCCCCACTGCAGCGCGAGACAGTTCGACAGACACAGATACGAGATATTTTGCAGCCCACTAGAGAGAGAGCCATCACTGTACCAGGCTTCGGTTTTGTCCCAACGCCCGGATAGATTATGATTATGATTATGATTCTGTTAGCACAGACCAGTACTCAACAGTACTCAGCAGGGGTCCTAGCGTAGCCTTTGCTTCAGCCCATTGAGGCTTGTATGAGTTCGCTTTTTTGTGCACTTTGTCCCATAGGCCCGTGAGGTCTCCCGTGGACATTAATATATCTTTCTTTTTCTATGGACTGCAACTCATTGTGCATGGCTTGCATCCAATGCACATTATCCTTTGCTTCTTCAAAAGAGTCAGGCTCCTCTTCATCAAGAAGAGTCCCTTCATAAGCTCTCTGCTACCAATTCGGGACTGTTTTGGCTGCGTGGATCTCTTGAATCTCTTGCGTGAAAACTTCATCCACACCCTGAGGTGGTACTAAATCAGCCGGTGGCTGAATCTAGACATGTGGATTTGGAGGAGGTTGCTGTAAATTCTAAGTTTCAGCCGGGGAGCCAAATGCTATAGGAAGCATCCCCTCAAACACATCATCTGAAGAAGCTGGAATCTGAAATTCAGCATGTGTATGTGCTGAATTTTCAAAGAATATAACATCTCTACTAACAAAAATCTTGCGTGTAGTAGGATTGTAGAGACGATAGCCTTTGCTTTGTGAACTATATCCCACAAAAATGCATTTGAGTGCCTTATCTGACAACTTGTGTCTAAACTCCAGAGGCACGAGGGCATATGCAACACAACCCGAAACTCTGAAATGGTCCATTGAAGGCTTTCTCCTATGCCATGCCTCCTAGGGAGTGATTGTCTTCAAAGCCTTTGTAGGAGCCCGATTCAAAATATAGCTGGCACACATGAGGCCTTCAAGCCAAAACCTGTGAGGAAACTTCTTACTTGTGAGCATACATCTATCCATCTCCATGGCAGTGCGAATCTTCCGCTCAGCTTTGCCATTCTGTTGAGGTGTAAGCCTCACTGTAAGCTGATGCGTGATGCCTTTCTCCTTCAAAAATGTCTCAAATTCATGAGACATATACTCTCCTCCCTGATCTATGCGAAGTGTCTGCACCTTGAGTCCTGTTTCATTCTCAACCATAGCCACAAAATGTTTGAAATGCATAAACACTTCTGATTTTGCCTTGAGACCATAGACCCATTTGTAGTTGGTGAAGTCATCTATGAATGTAACCAAATAGAGATAACCACCAAAAGCAAGTGTCCTCATGGGACCGCAGACATCATTGTGAATAAGCTGTAATTTCCGTGTAGCTTTCACTGCACCATCCTTCTTGAAGGGAAGTCTATGCATCTTGCCAAGGATGCAACCTTCACATGCATGTGGAGGAGGCGACTCCAAAGAAGGCAATGCATCAACCATATCATGCCTCTGAAGTGTCATTAAGCTGCCATAGCTCATGTGCCCATACCTGGCATGCAACAGTGGGAGTGCTAACTAGTAATGCAAGATCGGATCTTTTTTCATATAGATCAAGTTGAAAAAGACCCCGATACAAAGTGCCAGACAACATCAAAGCATAGTCATTCTCTTTGTCTCTGACTGCGCACTTGTCATCATCAAAAACAACCTGAAATCCTCCTCTATTGAGTGAGGACATTGAAAGCAAATTCTTCTTTATTCCTGGCACATAGAGAACATCTGAAATTCTGAAATCTGTGCCATCAGTGGATGTGAGAATAATGTCTCCCACTCCACACACTGAATAAGAAGAATTATTCGCACAAGTCACCTTCTTTTTGGTGGGTGGAGGATGCAGAGATACAAACAGACTCTTCTCAGAAGTGATGTGCTTTGAAGCACCACTGTCAAAATACCAAGTATGAAGTGTCTCATCGACACTAAGAGAGCATGCATCCTTTGAAGAATCATAACTGCAAGTCAAGAAAGTATATGGGTCATCATCATTAGTGGCTGTAGCATCTGAACTACCCATTGAAAAATCTGAAGTGCAAGATATCCGGAATGAGTTCATCAATATTCAGCAATTGTTTCTTCAAGTCCTGAAGCTTTGTGAGGTGAGAATTCATGAAATCCCACTTCAGAAAGGAAACCCTGGCATCATTTCTAGCTGCAAACATACTCTCTAGGATCTCCCAAGCTGCCATAAATGTTTTGTATGACCGAATATGAGGTATAATGAACCTCTTGACAGAAAGAGCTTGTCCATCTCTAGAGTCCCATCTTTTCTGCTTTGCTATGGGAGCTCTTGGAGCGGCTGCTCCAACTACTTGTGCTGCATTTGCACCTCTACCCTTGCCTCCAGCTATAGGAGTGACAGGTGTAGTCGCTGTATTTGGTCTTGCTTCATCTCCACTGACATAATCCCAAAGATGTCTTCCAACCAAGATATTGCGAATCATGAAACTCCACAAGTAGTAGTTGGTGCCATCCAACTTATCCTCCTATGTGAGAACTCCGAACACCTCATTGGGGTTGTTCTGAGCCATTTTCACCAAATAATCTCAAAAAAATACAGCAAACTGACCAAGTAAAATCCCGTCCTGGGATGTAAAATGCACAAGTGAAATCTGCAAAGAAAAATCTGCTCACAGTGACAAATACTGTCACAGCCTATCAAAGGCTCAAAATGCACTTCAATTATCTTGCAAATGCTCTCAATCTGCCAAAAAACACCGCAAAATTTGCCAATGTCTGCAATGTCACTCAAAATGAGTCCAAAACTGCCTGCAACAGTCCCAAACTGCTAGTACATTGCCAAATTGCATGTGAATGCCAAAAGCCCCAATTTCTTCAGGGAAGTTGCATCCAAAAGAGGGCAAAGTATCTGAAAGCCCCAATTATGCAAGAAATTGCAGTGTAGAAACAAAAGCCCCAAATTTTGGGGAGAAATTGAGCTGAAATTGGGACTAATTCACAAGAAGCCCCAAATTTTTGCTTGACTTGTCTTGCAAAGCAAATATCTGCCCCAAAATTGCTTGATTCTTTAGCTGAAATCCTGAATGCACCTGCACAAAGAGATCGTATGGAATGTACGGAGAGATACAGAATGTACAGACGGGTGCGAAGGTACGGACATGCAAAGTGCTATCGCGGGTACGGTCTGAGCTGTACGGCATGTACGGCTTAGGTGTATGGAGAATGTACGGAGAGTAGCAAATCTATTGTACGGGCTGTGTACGGCAACATACCAGTAGATTACAAGCACTGTACGGACGGCTCTGACTAATCTGTACGGGCATCATACAGTGTACACCATAGCTTGGAATGGCGACTGTACGGACAAAGTACGACGCTTGCAAATATGTACAAGCACTGAGCGTACGTTGTACGGACGAGTAACTCCTGCTGTACAGAAGGAATGTGGCACCTGTTGTACGGACGAGTGGCGCAAGACCTGTATGTTATGTACGGCAGCAAACAATACGACTGTTTGTACAATTGTATGGATGAGCAGGTCGAGGCTTTGTACGGATTCCCGTGTGGAGCAAGCGATGAACAAAAGTCCAGAGGCAGGAGTTTGATGATGGGCTCTAGGTCCGGAAGCGAAGGTAGGCTCTGATACCAAATGATAGAAATGGGAGAAAGAAAGAAAGAAAGAAAGAGAGAAATTTTATTAGAGTCTTTGGAAGACCGATGGGTGTATGAGACTGAAAGAAAACTTGATACAAATCACAGTAAGGGTGGAGCTACTAAACGAGCATCATCACCCGTGCAGAGTCCTAAGTCTGATCATACATAATCAAATACATCTGGGTGTGACATTGAAAAGAAAAAAGACTGGAGTGGAGCGGAATCCTCCGTATGTCATGTCCCCCTGGCTGGTGCATAGCCGGTGATGGGACGCTGGCGTCTGTCAAGGGGTGCTGTGCGTCTCGGTCTCCTGGAGGAGGCTTGACGCAAGACCAAAGCCACCGTGACTCCCATGGGATGTGCCTCGGGTCTAAACAATGACGGGAGGTCCCCTAGAGTGATCTGTGTGTTCCCTCAATGCCTTATGTGTTGTGCTGCGGTCGTCGGTCACTTGTGCGGCTAGAGACTGGACGATCAATATCACTCGATGGGAAGAACTCTGTGATCCTGCTCTGAGAGGTGTCTGGTGGTGTGGCCAAGCCCCGTCGCCTGAGAGAGTAGGAAGCAAGAGAGTGAGAGCAGAACGTCGAATATGCAATAGAATGAAGTGAAACAATACAAAGAGGGGATAAGGTTTTGTCTAAGTGACAAACCTTATCCTTCACTAACCGTAGTTAGTGAACTAATTGTGATTAGGGGGAAAAACCTCTAGTTGAGGGAAAAGTGCCCCTAACCCACTTATTGACTTTACGTTGGTCACTGCCTAGAATTTATCAATAATTCTAACAAGAGGGGGTGTTGGGATTATCATGGTCACCTCCCCACCTGTGAACCCCCATATGAGGACATGGGGGAGGTGTACCAGCAGCATCTTATGGGAAAGAGAGATGCCACGTGGGCAGAGAGAGAGGCTGCCACAGGGGCAGATCTGACAGTAGAAGCAGCTGCCACCATGGGCAGCATGCCGGCTGCCATGCGAGCAGTAGATATGACTGTGTGGAAGGACTACTGCAGGGCAGCATCAAGTACAGATTGTGCGAGGTCATTCTAGGACCCGTACTTGGTCGGCAGCAGCACATGCTGGTGGCTGGAGCAGACAGGAGGCTGCGGGATGATCAGCACATAGCTGGAGTAGAAGGCCTTGAAAGGGCTGCACATATGGCAGCCACCAACGTGGGCTGCCAGGCCCATAGTTTAGACCCTGTAGACAGTGGCAGCAACAACGACTGCCAGGCGGCAGATTGCAGAGCATGTCAGGCAGTAGAAGAAGAGCAGGCCTGTCGGCTTGTCATGTGTCAGATCTACCGGAAAGCCTGCTGGTCAGGCCAGTCTGCAGACCTGGTCAGTATGCTGCAGGGCTCATTCCAGCCCTACGTAAAGGGTCCCTGGAGGGGCAGTTCAATCATTCAGTTCAGGGTCTTTTGGTGCATCAGCTCTAGGCTATAGCTCCAGCCGCAGGGAGGTTCAGAAATGCATGCATATCCTCATGGTTTGGCTGCGGTTCAAGCAGCGAAGAGACTAGGAATCAGGGAGCTCGGGCCTCACCATTGTCTGCAGACGGAAGCAGCAAGAAGGTTAAGGATCAGGGTACAAACAGTACCTCACCTTTTGCTGGCATCTACTAGGCAGTATCTTAGCTGCTGGATGGTGGCACACTGCACACCTTTGTGCAAGATTGTGTCCATCTTTGGAGCAAATACATATTTACTATTTCTACTCTCATGTGCATGGTTCATGAATTGTCTGCATCTATCTATATGCACGCCTTTATTAGGGGCCTGTTCCAGCCCGCACATCCACGACATGATGCGCCTCTGGCAGGCTACTGTGTGCTGCCCACATGGCAGCCCTTCCGCCTTTCTTCCTTTGAGGTGCTGCTCATATGGGAGCCCCCTCTTCACCATGAGTCCCCTGCCCACTGACAGCCAAGATGCTGTCCATGGGGCAGGCCATTCCATCTCTGGTCCACCCCCCTAATGCACTCCTCATTTGGGGGCTCATAGATGGGGAGGTGACCATTCCAACACCCCCTCTCACTAACACGTCCAGGCCCAATGCCAACACGTCGATGACGATGCTCCAATAACTCCCTGGTCGTAGTCCTTTGGAACATTTCGATGTCGAAATATTTTCCTGGCTTTTCATCTAGTGGCTCTTGCTCTGCCAAGTTTGGGTCTGCTTCCGCACACCATCTTGGTACACAGGTCCATCTGTGGTAGCACCTCTTGGCGGCACCACCTTCAGTCACGTTCCCGCCTTTGAACTCCAGCAATCCAGCTACCACGATCTTCTAGTTGTCCCCCTCATAATGAGTGAACAACCTAGACTCTTCCAAGCACCATGCTCTGAGGGTCTGTTTCAACCCATCCTTTCTTTGGCAAGGTCTGTAACCAATGAATATCTCCAGATAACTTGGACCATGAACTCCCACTAAGCTCTCAAGCAGGTACTCTTCTGGCTTCAATACTCCTTGTCCATCACCTTCCAGCAATATGTGTCCGAGATTGGAAGAAGCACCCTCACTTCCCCTTCTGCCTTCGAAGAAGGCTAATTCCTTCCAATCTCGCATTACCTGAGACAAATGAAGAGCAGACTCTCTCCACAGCATGCTATAAAGTCTCAAATGAAGAACATCAAGTACATACTAGATCGTCGTACTACCTGTGTGCTTGCTCTGAAAGCAAACCATGCACCTCATCGAGGCACATACCAATAGCCTATGTAATCTTGTACTATCCTCTTCTGAAGTACACCATCCATTTGAACATGAGACCCTAGGGCACTCCATGGAATCCACCCTCGTGTCAGTGTCAGCAGCGACGCACTTGGAAGTTACCAAGCACTCCATGGTGTCCTTCACCTTCACAAAGGCATTCGACTCCTCGTTGACCCACATCTCAATATCAGACATCCTCACTGTGGTTTCTAGGTCAACATATCTGATCTCAGTAACACACGGAGATGTCACCAAGAACAACTCTTTGATTACCACATTTGCTTTGGTCTCTGAATGTGAGTCGCGGACTCCTTGCTCTTGTTTTTCTGATCCACCTTCTTCTTTTAGCAGTCCTTCACAAAATGTCCTGGCGTGTCACAATAGAAGCACTTCTTTTGCTTCCTCTTGGAAGTGTCCTCGTCATTGGAGTCGTCTTTCTTGGACTTGCCATGGTTAGGCTTACCCTTTCCTTTGCTAGCGTAGCCCTTCGCTAGCAACGCCTTGTCGTCTTTGTCGTTGTTGTAGAGGTTCTTCCTAGCTTCTTCCTGTAGTAGTAATGGAACCAACTCCTCAAAAGTCAGAGGTTTGGTCCTCTGTCCTGCTGTCATAGTCGTAACAAAGCTTTTGAAGCTCCGAGGTAGCCTCCTCAATACCATCAAGGCCAAATGGCATGAGTCTACCTTCTGACGAACTGATGCCAGTTGACCCCTCACCACCTTGACCTTCGTCAAGTGGTCATGTATCGAATCTCCCTCATCCATATCAAGGTTGTAGAGCTGATGTTGAAGAAGCAAGATCCGGGATGTGTTTTTTGTCTCGTACAGATCCTTCAGAATGACCCACGCCTCTATTGACGTCTTGGCCATCTGAATGTGAGGAAGCACAGAGTCCGCCGTAGTTCCTATGATCAATGCCAGGGCATGGACATCTCTGTCTTCCCAAGCTTCGAGCTCCTCTCGACAATGAACCAACTAGATAGAGAAACTACCAAACTAATATATTTCTGTCCAAAGCTACGGACACAATACAAGAGAGAGAGATCCAGAGTCCCACCAATGGTGTGGTCCTCTGATCTTTCCACAAGGTCCTTCTCCTATTTGTCGGCTATCTCTAGACTCGAGCGTGGGTGCTCCACCTCCAACGTCCGTAGACTTCTTGTCCAGAATGATCCTCTCCACCTTGCCATTTGGTAACCAGCCTAGGTGGGCAGCCTCTTGTGAGCTAGGTCTGCAGCACAAGGTACTTCTTTCTCCTCCTAAATGTAGGCCCAAAGGTAGCTCTGTTGCTGCTCCTGCTGCTAGTGGATTGGTTGCTTCTTGGCGGTGAATTTGCTTGTGTAGTGATCGTGGCTCTTAGGACCGGGCAATCATTTGCTGTATGATTGGCCATGCAGTGTGGACACTAGACATTTTCTTGCCATGGATAAGGCTAAGGTGGCAGCTGAGACAAGTGAAGCTTTTGTTCCATGGCTTGTATCATGTCTTCTTTCAGCTTGCTTATGTCCTCTAGGTGATCTTCATTTGATGTTTTGGTAGTGGACTTGGATTTGACCTTTCTAGAGCGCTTATCTCATGCACTGGATCTGCCATCATCACTGCTAGTGTCAGAGTTGCGGTCATGCCATCTTCGATGTCAATGGTTGCCGCATGAGCAGCACTAAATGTTTCATAGCTCTACTAATCTTTTTCATATCCTTTCGAATTTTGAAAGCACCTTTTGAATTCTATTTGAAGCAGGTCCCATGTGGCTCGCTCTTCCACTAGAAGATCTAGGTACCATTCAGACGCTTCATCAGTTAAGGCCATGGGAAACCATGCCACCTTGGTTTCATGGGATTGATCTCCACCCACTTAGCATGTGGCATCAAAATGTTAGAGGAATCGGGCTGGATCTCCCCTACCATTATATTTGGGAAGTTCCAGTTTTCCGAGAGGGCGCCTACCTTGATTGTTATTATTTTTGCGATTAAAGAAATTGTCAGCCTCTGCATCGAGGTCAATATCCCCATCATCGTTACGATGGCGTCTAGCCATGTTGTGGCGTGGAGGAGTTAAAGAGATTTATTGAATTTCAGGGGGGGAATTGGGGTAGAGATTGTCGGAGGCGGTGGGATATTGACAGAAGAATTTGAATACTTTTGTATTGTATTTTCTGTCCATTGTGTGGGAGATATTGCTTAGAGATAAAAGTACATAATTCAGTTTGAAGTTTATTCTGACTGTTATAGTCTTTTATTTGCTAGGTATGTTTGCTTCAAGGAGTTTTGAGATGGATGAACTTGTTCTGAAAGAACACATGCTTGTTGGGTCGCAGCATACACAGAATAAGGTAAGTTAGGGATGCAAATATCATAGGTCTACTTCTTTTGCTTGTTTTCTTTTGCAATTCTTTGATTTTTAGCTCATGTGCTTTGTTTTGATTAACCGTTTTAAATTTTTAGCTCATATTCTTTGTTTTAATTTAACATTTTTAGAAGTTAGTTCTTTTTTTTTCAGCTCATTCACTTGTTTTGGCTGAACTGTTTTAAAGATTATGTGATGCAAATTCAATCTGCTGAAATTTCACCCATATACAGCAACTGGAACATTAAAAAATGTGTTTCTCTAGCTTTGGAGAGCAAAACATGTGACCTTTTCTTTCTGTATGAGGGTATGAAAGGGAAAATAAAAGAAGACATATGATTGGACTTCCACATATTTGCAGCAGCAGGGGATAGATCTGGACCATCCAGTGAATAGCTAGAGAGGTCACCTTAAGGTGACTTTCTCCCTTGGTATCTGGGAATAAAGATGCAACCATAATACCCATTAAGGCAGAAATGAGTTAGAATTTTCTGCTGCCCAGGTTTTAATCTCTCATATTACCACCAACACTTCTACGTGGTATTAAGAGAAGCTGACATTCTTCTGGAGCAACTACAGATGACAACATTCAATGTAGCAAATCTGTTTGAGCCCTCAATCATCCTTCATGGATAAATATCCTCACAAAGTTGCTATCACAAGGTAAATTTATAAATCTACATGATAATCATTAGAGAGGAATGAAGGGATAGTCAGAAGTTCGAGGCTTATATCGTCATGTTCAGTGACAATTTTCAAGCAGGCTTTTTCACCAGTGAAAATGTGACAAAATATGATATGCTTCTTGTATTGCTCTGCTTATAAGCTTGTGGTGATATTTGATCATTTGTAGCAATAATTTGGCATGCATATATAATATGGATTTATTAATAGCACCCAACATGATTTGTGCAAAAGAACGATCCTTCTCCCTCATCATCAGTTACTGATTGTGATTCTATGAATAGCATTGGTACATATTTAAAATTATAAACAGAGGGATGTGGAGGGCTATGCATTTGTATCAAGGCAAGGTGGGCCAGATTGTGTGTGTCTGTAAAATCTTTTTTCAATGGTAGGAGCCCATTCTGCCCAGTCTTTTGTGGCTCTGTGAAAAGGCTGTGCAGACTGGCAGACCTTACAACATGGATATTATGTTAGTTGCTATGCCCAACAAGAGAGTAGTGAAGACGGAGGAGCACATGCCAACATACTGATAAGGTCCTCTAGATTCTATGATTTAGCTTACTCACGGATATATGGACTTAAGGCGGGTAATCGACTAGCCACCCAACTTCAATCTAGGTTCATGATGCCCATTTGCTGGACATGGCCCCCGACAGCAAGAGGTTATAGATTTCTTTACAACAAAAGAATCGACAAGGACTGCAGGTCCTGGACGCTTTTCTGTGTACTTTGTCCCATAGGTCTGCGAGGCCTCCCGTGGACGTTAATATATCTTTCTTTCTTTCTTTCTTTCTCTCTCTCTTTCTCTTTCATTCCTTTTGTTCTTTAGAGAGCCACTGACAGCTGCCTACCGTAGCAGTCACTAGTAGCACCCGCCACTAGTAGTAACCATCACCAGAGCCACCAACAGGAGCAACCATCATCTTCGACAACTAGGACATTCGACCCCCCTTCCAACTTCGTCGACAACAGCCCCTCTCGAAAACCCTAACTTAATCTAACCTAGGTACCTAGGTTAACTTTGACCTAACCGAACCTTGTCAGAGGTTAACCCAACCCAAGGGTAAACCCTAATTAGGTTGAACCCCCAAGCCAACTAGGGGGTTAGCTCAGCCAAGGGGTAGCAACAGACATGGGCAGCAAGGAATGGCCGAGTCTCTCCTCAAAGCCCCCCCCCCCCAACCCCAATCACCTCCAGAAGTAGGCAACAACTCGTATCTGACAGTCTAAAGGTCATGCTATCATTATGCTTAACTCACTGTATCTACAAGTCAAGCTTCTCCAACAATCCTACAAGTTGAAAGGAACTAAGATATGGATAGCTGAAGAACTTACACGAGCTCAATTGAAAAATAAGGTAGCCGAATTAGCTAAGGTCAAGGCTGCTAGGAATGATGGAAAATGGGCAGTGTACCGTGAGGGCGTAGCTGTAGTGAAGGGGTAAGGGGCAGATTTGGAGATGGGGATGGAATAGTAGAAGGAAGGGAGGAGAAGAGAGGGGAAGGGGAAAGAGAGAGGAAGAGAGAGAAGGATGAGGGGATAGAGAGAGAGAGAGAGAGGGAGGAGAGAGAGAGTGTGAGCGTAGGCAGCAGGAAGCAGGAAGGAGGGAGAGTAGATAGGATTAGATGTCACATCAAAAGGTACATAGTAGGGGGTGGATGGAGACTTATATAGTCCCTCCACATTTTCCACCTAAAGGGCCTCTAACTTGGCCTCTTTTTCCCCTTCATTACAGCCATCCCTTCCCATAGAATTTTGCCTTCAAATTTCATATGCGGGCTGTTAAATAGGTGCAGCAAACAGCAAATAATAATTAGCCCGGTAGGAGAGGGCAACGCTCTTTGGCTGCCATGAGTTCTCATCCTCAGGAAGTCCCTGCCACTTGATAAGATACTCGGTGTAGACTTTGTTTCGGAGTACGTGATCCTTGAAACCCATGATGCGCTCCGGAACATAGAGTATGTGGCCCTCCTCATCCATAGGTGGTAGCTCAGGAAGGACTTGGACATGTTGTCTGATATGTGGCTTCAGCAAGGATACATGGAAAACATAATGAATATTGGAGGTCCTAGGTAGCTCCAACTCATACGCCACCTCGCCAACTTTCCGGATGATCCTGTAGGGACCGTAATACCTTTGAGCAAGCTTCGTGTTGGTGTTACCCTTCAGCGAGGCATAACGGTTCTTATGGAGGCGTAAGTGCACATAATCCCCTTCTTCAAAAGACAGATACCTCCTGCGTTCATCTGCATACTACTTTTGCTTGGCTTGGGTATCCTGCATATTCTTTTTAGCCAATTGCAGAAGGGCATCCATACTCTCCAAGTCATTTCTTGCTTGCTGATTTTTCACAGCCATGTCTGCAACTAAAGATGGCATACCCACTGTGCGTCCATACATAGCCTCGAATGTGCTCATGCCAATAGAGATGTGCTTGGTACTGTTGTAACAAAATTCAGCAAGTGCCAACCTCTTATCCCAAGACTTCTGTGTGTCATGACAGAAATGCCTCAAATACTCCTCCAGCCATTTGTTCACACTTTCTGACTTTCCATCCGTCTCAAGGTGGTAAGCAGTGCTAGGTGTAAGAGAAGTACCCACTGCTGTAAATAATTTCTGCCAAAAGTGACCCATAAATTTTGCATCTCTGTCGCTGACAATCTCCCGAGGGAAAGCATGATGCTTAAAAACATGCTCGATGAACTGCCAAGCAACCTGTGATGCTGAATAACGGGTCTTAGTGGGTATGAAATGGGCCTGCTTTGTCATTCTGTCAACCACCACAAAAATGCTATCCCATCCCCGCTCTGTGGAAGGCAACCCTGTGATGAAATCCATAGCAATGTGAGTCCTTTTGCCTTCTGGAATAGGTAATGGCTGCAAGAGACCTGCGGGTAACCGGCTGTCCACTTTATTTTGCTGGTAGGGCAAACATTCACTGACAAATTTAACTACATCCTGCCACAAGCCATCCCAGATAAAGCTATGTTTGACCTTTTCATATGACTAAGTAATACCCGCATGTCCTGCCATAGGAGATGAGTGCATTTCCTGTAAGACGAACGGTCGGTACTTTGAATTTGGCACCAAATAAATTCTTTCCTTGCACCACAACAGCCCATTATGCAGCTTAAATTCAGCATGCCCCTGGCTTGATGGTCTCTGTAACTTCACAAATATGGGAGCTGCCTTAGAATCCTGCATGTATTCCTCTTGAATACCATGAATCCACTCCTGGTAGATGGTAGAAATGGCAGACAAACTGCAAGCCCACATACGGGATAAAGGCATCTGCAACCACTTTTTCTTTCCCTTTCCTGTACTCGATGTTGAAATTATAAGACTGAACCTTAGCCAGCCACTTCTTCTGCTTCATTGAAAAGTTGGGCTCCGTAAGGAAATACCTGAGTGTCCTATGATCTGTCTTAACGTTGATTTTGCTACCGTATAGGTAGTGGTGCCATTTTTCGAAAGCATGGAGGATAGCCAACATTTCCTGATCATACACATGATAATCTAGTTCCTTGGCATCCAATTTCCTGCTTTCAAAAGCAATTACCCCGTGTTCCTGTCTTAGCACAGCCCCTAATCCTTTGCCACTAGCATCTGCCTCCACAATGAAAGTACGTGAAAAATCAGGGCATACCAACACAGGAGCATGAGTGAGGGTGAATTTCAGGTCTTCAAAGCTGCGTTGTGCATCTGTAGACCACATAAAAGCATCCTTCTTCAAAAGGTTTGTCAGAGGGGCTGCTCTCTTGGCAAACTTGCGAATAAAGTGCCTATAGAAGGAAGCAAGACCTAGAAATCCCCTCAACTGAGTAGGGTTGCGTGGCTGCGGCCAATCCTCAATGCATTTCACCTTTACAGGATCCACATCCTTGCTCACAATGTGACCAAGATACTCAACCTCTTGTGCCATAAAAGTGCATTTGCTGGCTTTAGCAGAAAGCTGATGCAACCTCAAAATTTCCAACAGTTGCTTGACATGTCTGATGTGCTATTGCTTATCCTTGCTGTGAATGAGGATGTCATCAAAAAATACCAGCACATATCTGAAAAGGAGAGGCTGCAAAATCTTGTTCATGAGTGCCTGGAAGGTAGCTGGTGCATTGGCCAATCCAAAAGGCATCACCTTGAACTCGTACAATTCCCTCTCTGTGCGAAAGGCTGTTTTGTGCTCATCCCCAGCTTTCATTCTAATCTGAAGATAGCCGGACCTAATCTTAGTGAAAAATTGAGCACCCTTGAGTTCATCTAATAAACTTGTTTTTGAAAGTGACCTTATTCAAGTCTCTGAAGTCAATGCACATACGGTAAGAACCATCCTTCTTTTTCACCAGGAGCACAGGGGATGCAAAAGAAGAAGTGCTATGAGTGATGAAACTCTTCTGAAGTAAGTCCCTCACTTGAGTTGCCACTTCTTCCCGTTCTACCTTAGAGAGTCGGTATGGGGTTTTATTGATTGGCTGACTGCCAGGTTCCAGGACTATGGCATGATCTACATCTCTTCTCGGAGGCAACTGGGATGGCAAATCAGCGAACACATTTGCAAACTCTGAGAGCAATCTCTGTATATCACAATCATCAACACGGGGAGTGCCACCCTCTTTAGTTACTGACACATTTAATGCATATATGGGGCTGCCCCTCTTGAGCTCTCTGGCCAATTGCCTTGCTGAAATGACCTGCAATTTAGGAGCTGCAATACCATGCAATGCAATTGATCCATCCCTGTGGACAAAGCTGAGTGTTAAGGCATTGAAATCCATGCTGATTTTGCCCAGTGAGTGCAACCAATGACAGCCCAGGACAACATCCATTGGGCCCATGTCAAGTGCCAAGAGATCACCTGCAAAAGTATAGTTATCAGAGAACTTAATCCTTGCATCTTGGCAAGAAGATCTACTGATTATATGCTGTCCATTGGCCACGTCTACTCTCAGTCCATGGTCTATCTCAGTAGCAATCAGTCCAACCCTCTGTAAGGTCTTGCAGTTAACAAAACTGTGGGTGCTACTACTATCCACCAACACATGCACAATCCTACCATTAATCATTCCTGTTAATGTGATAGTATCAGCACTTTTGGCACCCATCAGGGCATGCATGGAAATAGTATAAAGTGTTGGTTGGGCATCCCAATAAACCTCATCCTCGTTCACGGGAGCATTGCCACCTGCATCTTCACGTGCATAAAAAGGTACCGCATCCTGATGCTCCACAGAAAAGAGTGTTGGCCTACGGCCTCTCATGCCACCAATGGGCAGAATCTCATACGAATGCGAAGCATGAGTGTCATGCGCAGTAGCACCACCAGGATCAAAAGGAAAGTCGGTGCCCTTCGTGGCTCCAGAGTCAGGAGCCTCATCTGCATCATGTGTATTTGCCATCTCATCCTAAGACATATCCAAAGAACCTGGGGCATCAAACAATTCCTCGTCATCTGAGAGGTCAATGATCATGCTGAGCTTGGCAGTACCACTGTTGCGCATCTTGCACACATTCCTGCGTTCAGGAGTCCATTTCTCGCCACATTTAAAACATAAGTTGGCCTTCTTTCTGCTGTCCATTATTGCCCGTGTATGCTGTTTTATCTCAGCCTGCTCATTTCCAGCAGTAGGCTTGCCTCCAGGCTTGGCATCAGGATACCTGTAAGGCCTGGCATACGGCATCTTACTACCCGAGACAGTAGGAAAGCGAGGAAATGGTGCTGCTGCAGATTTCTTGTCAGTCCACTCAGCAAACTTAGGCTTCGACTCAGCGTCATACCCCGTAGCATGCGAGCTGCCCATGGCATTTCTGTGCTTGCCAGCATATTTAGGCTCAAATACTTGTGCAAGCTGAGCTGCCCTCTCAATTGTTTGAGGGTTATGTGCCTTCACATCTGCAGCGAGAGAAGAATTTAACCCAAGGATGAAACACAACAGCTTTCCCTTTTCAGATACGTCCTGCACAAACAGGGAAAGCCTCCAAAAGCGTTGCAAGTACTCTTAGACCGTACCGGTCTGTGACAAGGCATAAGTGGTTGGTTTCTGAGGCGAATCCCTCATGTATCGCGACCATGTGTGGGCATAGTCCTACATATGCATACTTGTAAAAATGATGTGCTCCTCCTCAGACTTGGGGTAGAAGCGGAAATAGTCTTCCAGCTTCGTGAGCCACTCCTCCAACTCATTGGGAGTGCGAGTGTCCCCTTTAAACTTATGCACTGTGAGTTTGTCCTTCATATCCTTGACTGCATAATTCTTGTGTGTGTAACCTCCAGAAGTGCGGGCATCATCACGCTTGAGGTTCACATAATTGGAGAAGGGCATCTCAAGTTTGATGGCCTCAGGTAGGGCCCTGTTTGAACGCAAAGAATCTGCCAACATGTAATCAAAAGTGGCTTGCTGCCCACCACCAACCCCCTCCTGCATAGAAGCTGTTGCCATCTGATGCACTGGCTGCGTCTTGCTCGCTGGTGGAGCGATAGGTGCATGAACTCCGGGCTGGGTCTCTTTGCCAAATGCATCTCTCGGAAATGATGGCATACCAAAGGGTTGAGAAGAGGATTGACCTCTCTCCCAGGGATGTGGGCTGCCATATAAACCCAAGCCAACTCCAGGCATACTGGTGTGGTGAAAGGAGCACTAGCCGGATGCACACCAACGGGTCGGACCAAAAGAGGCGACTCAGCCTACATAGATGCAGAAAGCTGAGAGCCAAAAGATGGCTTGACATCCTGCAAGAAGGTGCTCTGTGGCACAAAAAATGCATCATCTATGTCCAGATAATCCCAAGCTGGCATACATGCAATGGTCCAGAAGACTGATGCTCATAGGCACGATGGGCATCTACCATAAAACCCTTGCGTGGAGCAGACAAAACATCCTAACTGTCTGAATGGTCCCCTTGCTGTGGTACGGGCTGCTTACCCTTACCCTGCATAGCAATGGTAGATGTGATTTGCTGTCCCATCTGCACAAGAGCCGTATCCTGCATAGCCATGGCTGTGGTAAGCTGCTGGCTGAACTCCTGTCCTATCTGGCGGAAAGCACCCTGGAGCATAGAGGAAAGGGCATCCAGAAACTACGTTTGTGCTGCTTGCACTTCTCGGGATGCAGGAGAGAGAAGCTGAGTGGAAGGAACCTCTGCACCACCAGTGGATACAACCACTGTGGCAGGCACTTGCTCATACTGAGCAGCCTCATCAAAGTCATGCGATATATCACGAGGAACATGCTTCGGTGCCATGGTGATTGGCCCTGGAGAGAGAGCTCGAATGTAGGCAAGGAGAAATGGATAACAAAAACCTTGCTGTAATGAGCCCCTGAGATAGTGTGTGGAAAACACGAAAATGTCGATGGAGAGGCCCAGAAGAAAGGTCGTTGAAGAAGCTTCAAAACGGAGCCAAAATGGCTCCAAACGGGCTCTAAAAGGCCCTTAAAAAGAGGTTGAAAGTGAACTGTTTACCCTCTTTTTTTTTCTCTTTCTTTTCTTTTTTTTTTGGGGGGGGTTTCCCTAAGTCACCTAGGACAGTTAGTACAACAATAACCTAAGACTCCTAAGGCAGTTAGGACTATTGGTTAGTCTAACCTAACCAACCCATGAGGTACTCAACCCTAGTTAGTTTGACCCAACCTAACCAGACCAAACTAACTAAATCTAAACAAAGTAACTCAACCCACTAACTAGTTAGACCTAACCAAACCTAAACTAACCTAACCAAGTAACTAACCTAGCCCAACCTAAACCCCAACTAGCTGAACCTTAGCAACTGCTAAAGTCTCTAGCGGCACAGCGTCGATGAAAGGGTGACGTGGGCGCTAGGATGGCGATGGGTTGCAGGCACGCAACGAGATGGCAGGCTATGGCGGCTGACGGGCTGAGGGCTTGAGCGACGGATGGGCTGCAGATTGAGACCGTTTGGTAAACCCTTGCGGAGCAGCTCCTGAACAGATGGGCTGCTCACGATCGATATGTCTGGCAGTCGCGTACAGTCTTGGGAACAAGAAGCCCTTTTTGAGCTCACAAAAGCATGTATTTTGATGCTGTTTCGGGAGACCTAGTTGTAGAGTGGCTTGGCAAATGCTATCTCCTGCCACAGCTTGATGATTCTGAAGCCCTTGGCGATGCTGGCGTCGAAGCTTGCTGGCCTGATTTGTCAATTGCATGCCTAGCGTTGCACAGCCACACCTTGTGCGCTCAATTCTCAAGTTCTTACTCTAGGCTATAGGTTGTGCGACTGGCGTGTGCGCTACTCGTTTGCTAGCTTAGCACACAAGTCTTTTATTGCACATAAGTCGGTCGTTGTTACAGCCTTGTCTGAGTGTTATCGGTTGGTGGTGGTATAGTATTGGGATTTGGAATGAAGGATGAAGGGGAAGCGAAGGTGCTAGAGATAGAGCTCTGATACCAATGTAGTGAAGGGGTAAGGGGCAGATTTGGAGATGGGGATAGAATAGCAGAAGGAAGGGAGGAGAAGAGAGGGGAAGTGGAAAGAGAGAGGAGGAGAGAGAAGGATGAGGGGATAGAAAGAAAGAAAGAAAGAAAGTCTATTAATGTCCAGGGGAGACCAACAGGTCTATGGGACAGCAAAAAACCGTCTAGTACATCTGCTTTAGGGAGGGCACATGGTAGTGTTAGAAATGACCCAACAGAGAGTACACACAGCGGAAGACTTATAGTAATGCCCAGGAGCTCACATAGTGTGCGTGTGGGGTGTGGAATCACAAACTTCTTTACTTAATGTGCATCACATAGATGTGCAGACTCATCAATAGACAATGAACCAGACAGATAGACAAACCACCAAAATATATTTCCGTCCAAAACTATGGACACAATACAAAAGATATAGATCCAGAGTCCCACCAATGGTGTGGTCCTCTGATCTTACCACAAGGTCCTCCTATCAGCCAGTTATCTCTAGACTCAAGTCCGCGTGCTCCACCTCGAGCTTCTGTAGACTATCCGTCCAGATCCCTTCCACCTTGCTGTCTTTGCACCAGCCTAGGTGGGCAACTCTCTCAGCTCTTAGTCTGCAGCTCCTTGTGCTCCCTTCACCTCCTGAACATAGGCCCAAGGGAAGCTCCTTTGCTGCTCCTATCTGCTGGCTGTTTGCTGCTGCAAGTGATGATGATCTCAGCAGCCTTCTGCCCTAGAAGATAGTCTAGGTTCAGCCTCTTCCTAGAGCTAAGTCTGCAGCACTTGTTGCACTCTCTCACCTCCTGTACATAGGCCCAGAGAGTAGGCTTTCTGCTGCTCCTTTCTGCCCTGGAACTGCTGGCTATGCTGGATAATGAAATGAGGCAAGTGCCTCTCCTTTTATAGGGCTCAAGGCCCTTTCAAATGGACCGACCAGCCAGCCCTAAATGGGCCGACTGGACAGACCTGGTTGGCTGGCCCAACCGACCTGGTTGGCTCAGCCCAACCAGCCCTATATAAGGGCCCTAGCCAGGCCCTTTTGGGCTGCTGCTAGGCTCCCCTTTGCTGCTGCTGGGGACCCTGCTGCAGGCTGTATACCTGCCCATAGACCTATTTCTTGGCTCCCTGATCTGCCCACACGTGTGCGCCTCAGCTCCGTACTGTTCCGTACTGTTGCTGACGTCATCCGTGAGCTCATGGCCTCTTCTCTTGGGTCCCTACTGCTGTCCTCTGCTCCGCCTTATGCTCCTGCAGATCAACCAGGTACCCTCCTCTCTTCTTTTGGGGCACATCGTGCCCTAGGTCTTCCTCCCCCACGCTCTCCTCATATGGGGGCTTATAGATGGGGAGGTGACCATTCCAACAGGTAGATCCCAAGGAGTGCAAAAGCAACCCTAATTATTTAGAATATCTACATCATAGTCTGAAGAAGTAATCAGCCATACATCAGTTTAAGATTGAGAGTCTTTCGGTTTTGATTTAAACTCTTTGATTAGTGCTATGCCTTTACGATAAACTGCCCATTTTCCATCCTTCCTAGCAGCCCTGACTTTAGCTAATTCCGTTGCCTTGTTCTTCAATTGAGCTTGTGTAAGTTCCTAAGCTATCCATATCTTAGTCCATTTCAACTTGTAAGACTGTCGAAGAAGCTTGATCCGTAAATCTCGCGACTTGAGTGTAAGAATAGCATGTCCTTTGGAATGCCGGATATTAGTTGCCCTGTCATCATCATCATCATCATCATCATTATCATCATCAACCTTCCATTTAATATTAGGCATGGCTGCTTTGACATGTGCTAAAGTCTCATTGAAAGAGTCATCATCTTTGAACCATCCTTCAGGGAGCCCCTCCACTCTAATCTTCAATGCATTATCACGTTTGGCCTCGTGTTCCTTGATCTCTTCTTGGATATCAGTCTTGTTTGCCTTTGTGTCAAACTCCTCAATCACTTCTTTCTTGATTGATTGTACTTCTGTAGAGACTAGTTGAGGAGTAGGAGGAGAATTCTTACATGAGTCCACAACCTCAGCGATTACTGCCTGCTTGCCAGGTCTCTCTAGAGCTTGAAGTTGAGCTTTTACTTCTGCCAGCTCAAGCCTTAACTCTCTGATTGCTTGCTGCAAATAATAAATATGTTCATGTTGTCCAATGATAGGTCGTTTGGACCCTTCTTGCTGGTAATTGCGTGCATACGGAGATGGTGTCATGGCTGCAATTGTAGAGTACCGAGTCTCGATAGTTGAGGTTGATGGAGTTGAGGAGGATTTGGAGGAGAGGGTAGGCCAATCCATATTGGCTATTTCTTAGAACTCCCTAGCTGAACCTAACCGCTGAGTTGGGCTGGGAGTTTAGCCCAACTCGGGGTTAGAAACCCTAGGGGCTTTGCTGTGAGAAGGTACGGTCAGGGACGATGGATTGGTACAGGATGTACGCAAATGTACGAAAAGGGTACGGAGAGGTGTACGGTACTGTACTACGACTTGTATGGGACTGCACGGAGACTTGTACAGGGATTGTACGGGACTGTACGGTGCTGTACGACGACTTGTACGGGATTGTAAGGGGAGTGTACGACGAGTTGTACGGAGGGATTACGAAGCTGTATGACGGGCTATACGGAGGGGGTACGGAGAGCTGTACGTGGCGGGCTATACGGAGAGGCTAGCGGAGAGGTCAGCGGGGAGTCCAGTGGAGAGGAGAGACTGAGTGGGGAGAGGCTGAGCACGGAGAAAGAAAGAAAGAAAGTTTATTAAAGTCTTCGGAAGGCCGATGGGTCTATGAGACTGCGAAAATCCTGATACAACCAGGTGTGGTAGTGGAGCTACTAAACGAGCGTCCATACCAATGCAAAATGCAAAATGCAAAAAAATGCAAAACTGCAGAATGGCAATACTAAGTTCCAAGTACAACATAGTCATGTCGATGGTCGACTATATATCAATCTCAGCATCATCATCAATATCCGACAAGTCTGGCCCCCAACAAGGGGTGTCGTACATTCCCGCTGGGCGAGCCAAGGAGTCAAAAAGCAACCCCTTGGTGCGTGGATCCTGAAAGTGTGAGCGGAAGCACTGCCTCTCCAGCTTGGCCAATGAGGCATACCCTCTACTCAAGCGTGCCTGCATTGCGGGTCTCATAGTGAAGCTCGATCTGGAGAAGATAATCCCAAGATAAGTGTATGATGAAACTATGTCAACAGATGAACCCGCAAATGTGAATTGCTCCTGACGCATGATGGCTCGAGATGTATTGAAGATCATGACCTTGGTTTTACTCAGGTTGACCTTCAAATCATGAGACTCACAAAAGGACTATAGTGCGTCTAGGTGTCTGAAGCCCCTCTGTTGAGGAAGACAAGAGAGCCACGTCATCTGCATAGAGCAAAATCTGGATCAGCGTTCCTGCAAGAGAGCAACCTACACCCCCCTGTGTCTGCATCACTGTCTGAAGCTCGTCAATGTAGAGGCCAAACAAGGTAGGCGACAAAGGACACCCTTGTTTGACCCTGATGGTACTCATGATCTCGTCTGTCCACTCGGATCCTACCCGAACTCTGCCAGAAACTCTCTCGTAAAGTGCCATGACAGCCCAAATGATCTCCTGGTCATAACCCAAGTCCTGTAGGCGCCGTATGAGGCGGGCTCTCGGGACCGTGCCACATGCCTTGCGAAAATCCACAAAGCAACAATAAACCCTCTGCTTCCGTGACCTCATCTCCTCGATGATACATCTGAGCATCAGAATGTGGTCCATGGTTCCATGATCACGCCGCTGTCGTGCTACTTTGAGTCCTCGACACTCTGCAAGTTTGCTAACCTCGGAGTCAAGTACTGATGCATAAATCTTGGACATGACATGTCCAATCATAATGGTCCTGTAGTTCTCCGGGCTCATGGGATCCCCTGTCTTCTGGATGGGTGAGATAGTGTTAATGGTCCAAGTGTGGAAATCCCAAACAAACCGCTTCATTAAAAAGCTTTGCTAAGATCGGGGCTAGGAGGTTAATCCCATATGCAATAAACTCAGTGCATAGTCCCTCATGATCCTTCGCTTGGCCATTATGAAGTTTCATTACAGTATTCTTTACCCCTCCTCTAGTGAAGAGGGTGCAGGATGTGGGACGAGGCATGTGTGAGAGGCTAGGGACTGGCTGATTTGGGATGTCATAAAGTGTGCGTGCATAATCAAACTAGATCTGGGTGTTAGTGAGTGGTGGAGGGGACCGTCCTTCTCCCTAGAAGTTTTTTAGAGTTGTTACTAAACAAAATGTTCAGTAGCTCCTTCTCATTTCAATGAATGAAGTCTAGTTTCTTCCTCCGTACCAGTCTACGGTATTCAGTAGCGTATCTGGTGCGCTCAGAAGACTGTTTTTGGTTTTGAATTTGAGTTGATGGCGTAAGGCCTTACACTCATCATCGTACCAACTATAACAGGGTACAGTTCCAGGGGGTGGTGGGCGGGTGGAGCGGGTGGTGTGGGGAAAAGCGTGAATAGCAACCTCGTGTAGTGAGCAGGTGATAAGGGCAGATTGCTCCTCTAAAAGGGGTATGAAGTCAATATAAGCGAGAAGTATGTACAGACGGCCAGAGTAAGAAGGTGAGTGATCCCGATCAAAGCGTATATCGTGGTAGGTGGAGTAAGCACTGAGTGGGGTGGAAGGTGCTGTGTGAAAGGAGGTGGAGATGCGAAAGAAAAGGTATGTATGATTAGCCCCTGGGGGGAGAGGTGCTACAGTGAAGTCAGTAATGCGCGATGTGAAGACAGGGGATCCCACGATGTAATCAACAACATTGGAGCCCCCCCCATGTGGAAAGCATGTGAAACCACTTGAAGCGGGCCATCTGTCAAGACCATTATAGATAATGAGATCATGTATCCTGCCTATAGGGCTTGTCCATAGGATGAGAATGGACCTCGCGTGTCAGCTGAAACCCGTAGCATACCTGCCTCCTCAAGGTCAACATCTGCCAGTAGAGTGGAATCATCTCTGAAATCAAGAAGTGGTACCTGACGGGTCCTTGTCCTCGCGTTAAAGTCCCCCACTAGAAGGACTTCTCTGCGGCTAGAATAGTCAACGATGGACTGATAAAGGGCAGCCAATGGGGATGTCTCATCATTACCTCGAATATCTCTGGCAAAGTGGGAGGTCTCTGGGGGGAAGTAGCAAATTACGACAAACAGATCCTGGCTGTCCATGTGTCGTATCCCGATCCGAAGAAATCTGGAATGTGTATCTCTCTGCTCTACTGAAATGATCCCCCGAAGTGTGGATCATAAAAGGACTGCAACTCCACCTGAACCTCAAACTCCTCTTGTACCCCTCGTCTCATCTCTGTAGGCAGACTCCCATGTATATCCGCTGACTATTGGAAGAGAGCGCTCTGGACTCTGATGTGTCTGTGTATAGAAGACTATGTCGTGGCTTGTATAGGATTGTGAGAAGTTCCCTCGTTCTAACCATAAGGTACCATTACAGTTCCAAATGGTGTAGGACAGGGTCTCGGATATCTGAGTCTCATAGACCCGCTTCCCTATGTAGGGGAGGGGGCAGGTGTCCTACGGGGGCCTGTAAGAAGTCGTCCCTCTCGTACCACTGCCCACTTCCCCTCGTTCCGGGCCTGATCCTGCTGCTGCAGCAAAGAGTGCCTCTCCTCAACCTGTAGAGGTGTGAGGTCCTCATCCATAGAGATCGTTGGCTGATCTTGAAGGACTGACCTGCGTCGTAGAGCTGAAAGTCGTGCCTGAGTGTCATGAAATCGTATGATCAGGGGTTGCTCTCGGTTGGGATCTCTCCCCATCCGCTATGCCCTCTCTATCCCGTGGTCAGCCACACCCAGGGTAGTGGTCACGAACGCAGTCGCATCTATCATCGGTGTAGCCTCAGTGCGTGGGATCCCGCGTACTTTGATGTTGAGAGCCTTACTGGTTCTCTGCTACTGCTCCATGAGGGTAGCCGAAACGGTGACCCTTGCGGGTTCTCGTTTGGCCATGTCAACCCATCTGGAAGTTTCCTCAATAGCAGATTGCATGCTCGCAATCTGTGCCTCGACCACCGAGGTACTCCCTGGGGCAGTGTGTATGGCTGTGACGTCTTGTCGGAGCTGCATGATATCGTGTATAAGTCGCTGAATAAGACCCGCCTGCTCTCAAATGGCCCTAGCCTACTCCTGTATGATGCGGCTCTGCTCTTGGTTGAAGCAGACCTGCTCCCGTGCGAAGCGAGCCAGCTCCATCTCACGCTCATGGAAGCTATGTATCTTTGTGAGTAGGGTCTCACGGGCCTCTGGTGTATCAGTCTACCCATGGCTATGCTGAAACTGTGGTGACTGTGGCATGAAAGAGTGGGACTGAGTCCGGAAACTAGACGGTGGCTGAGTGAGGAACGGAGATGACAGTGGAATGGATGAGGCAGTCCCAATGGGGTGTGGGAGGGTGGGCTGACTGAGAGGGGCAGGGGAGAGTGAAGCGTAATGCGGCACAGTGTATGACACCTTCGAAGTAGGGGTCATAAGCTGTGTGAGAGCTGTAACAGGAGAAGAGGGAAAGGGAACAACAACCGGCACCATGGGCATGAGCCTGTCATTGATCTTAGATGTAGATGGAGCTGAGACTGGAACTAGAGCTGGGCTTGAAGGGGGGACTGAAGTCGAAGTAGAGACAGAGATAGAGGGAGTTGAGGTTGGAGCTGAAAACGAAACTGACACTATAGCGGGAGTAGAGGTTGAGGTTGAGGTAGAGATAGAGGCTGAAGAAGCTGAGGCAGGTCCTACCTTTGCCTTGCTGTCTACCGCGAGTTCACTTCGTTTGTAACTTGTGTTCACATCCTCCATTTTCCAAATTCAGTCGTGTCGTTTGCTTTTTGTTGTTGTTGTTATGTTTGTCTTTCTTGGCTTTGTCCCCCCTTTCTCTTGGGGTGTGGGTGCAGATCTTAGTGTTAGTGTTCAGCCGGGAGTGGGAGCACCGGTTCCCCCCCCATAATGGGAGGCACGTTCAGTGCGAGGTGGTGGAGAGGTAGGGCGGAAGCCTGAAGTGGAGAGGCAGCCAAGAGGTGGAGAAGGAGGAGAGGCTAAGATGGCGAGGATTTTTAATATATAAAAAGGTGGTTGTGGTTTACACCAGAGATAGGCAATAGCAATTGTATTCAGATCCAGGGATACAGCCACAGCCAAGGGGGTGGTCAAAGAGAGAGAATGCTCCAAGGAGAGGCCCCTGTGTGAATGCTCCAAGGCGAGAGATAGAGAGAGGGAGGAGAGAGAGTGAACGTAGGCAGCAAGAAGCAGGAAGGAGGAGGGAGAGTAGATAAGATTAGATCTCGCATCAAAAGGTACATAGTAGGGGGTGGATGGAGACTTATATAGTCCCTCGACATTTTCCACCTAAAGGGCCTCTAACTTGGCCTCTTTTTCCCCTTCATTACAGTAGCACTCATTAAAGAGTTTAAATCCAAGCAAAAAGACTCTCAGTCTTAAACTGATGTATGGCCGATTATGTTTCTTTCCAAGTCATGATGTAGGTACTCTAAGTAATTGGAGCTGCTTTATGCACTACCTGGGAGCGCTGATGTACTAGTTGGTCTTCATGTTATCCCATAGACCTCTTGGTCTCCCGTGGACGCTAATAGACTTTCTTTCTTTCTTTCTTTCTCACCCCTTAGCCCTCAGTCCCTCAGCCCACCCTTCAGCCCCTCAGTCCCGTCCGTCAGCCCACCCGCCCCTGCCTAGCCTGCCGTCATGACTCACGACCCCATATCCAGTCCCCTCTGCAACATTAGGGGGTTTCCCTGTCGCGATGCGTTCCAACAGCCCTTGCCTTTGTCTCACACATCGTGGGGGCTCCCCTCCTGCCTCTAAACAGCGTAGGGCTGTGTTAGCCCCGCCTCCACCTGTGGGGGCTTTCTTACCCCTCGCCTACCATCACGTGCTCTCTCAGCCTGTAGCCTTCTATTTGGGCTCATATTGTCCAAGCGACGTGCCCCCAAGGGACTCCGCACCTGCAAACGGCAATAAAGGATCAGCCAAGAACCTTCTAGAGCATTGCGAATCTATAAGCAGCCACCATATTGCTGGAGTTCTCTAAGGATCTGCCAGAGCACATGTAAGTAGAATGCATTCAGATTCAGCAGAGTTCTTTCATACACAGCACTAATAAACAATCTTGGATTCAAAGTTTGAAGATGGACAGCTCACTAGACAATAAAACACAAGGGCAAAAACAATAGAAATATAGTGTCATCTGGCCAAACATATAGAAGGTTGATGATGCAAATGCCAAAGCTTGTATACCTGCAACTAACGACATTATCAAGATTCAAAATACAAGATGCAGAAATTGAGTCACTACAGAAAAAGATTGGGGAAAACAGGAGAGATGAGATTATGCATAAACTAAGGAATCATATGCAAAAGAGGAGATGCAAATAGAATGGAAAACTCAGCAAAAACAAATGCATGCAGATATGGCTCAAAAATTCAAGAAAAAACCAGCCACCATGCCTCACTCATTAAGGAATTAGAGGGGTGAATTGCCATCCTCAAAGCAGAGGATGAAGCATTGAAAGCACGCATGCAGCGGGAAGAAGGGAAATTCTTGCCACCCTTAAATAAAGAGCTGAATACCATTAAAGAACAGGTCAAAGCCCTCTAGGCACAAGAGGAAGAGAAAACAAACAAAGCACTGGAAGAGATCAAATCAGTAAAGAAACTTCTAGAAAGGAGATGGCTGCTATTCAAGCCAATATGTGTTGGAGCTCAACATCTCTTGATGTCACTTGGACAGAGAGGGCCTTGCTTTTGGGTGTGCCTGCCTAGTGTGGGGCTAGGGTAGATGAGTGAGGGCTTGTGTGGGTGTGCCTGCCCCCAAGTGAGGGTGGGCTAGGGTAGGTTAGTCACCATGTGTCTGCCCAGACTTAGGGATGACCATTTTCCGAGCAAAATCTTCCGAGTGTGTGAGCGAAGGAAAAAAAATAGTTTCCGACTAAGTAAAAATATGGCAAAAATGGATTAGAAGAAAACATAGTTTCACTTAGAAATATACAAGAGCAAATGGCCACCTCCTCATCTGTAAGCCCCCACATGAGGAGAGCATGGGGGAGGTAGACCTGGAAATATTGGGGCTGCCACATGGGCAGCACATGAAAAGCTGTCAAGACAATGGGCAGGCCATGGACCTGCAATTGGAGGCGCAGCATGGCGATCTGTTTGGGCAGGCTTGTGCGCAGGGTTATTGCCTGCAGCAGGTCCTGAACAAGGCGCGGACCTGTGCGGCTGCAGTACGGCTGCATGGCGGGGGTCTATGGGCAGGCATAAGGCCTACAAACAGGCCTGCAATAGGCGCAGGAAGGGGCAAAGGCAGCAGCCCAAAAGGGGCTGCCAAAGGCCCTTTTATAGGGCTGGTTGGACCAGCCAACCAAGTCAGTTTGTGACAGACCAGGTTGGCCCAAACAGACCTAGGGGTCGGCCCTACCAGGTCGGTCCATTTCAGGGCCCCTTGGGGCCTATAAAAGGAGGGCCTCCAGCCCTCATTTGATCATCGTCTGGAGCAGCAAAGCCTCAGCAGACTGGAGCAGCAGATCAGCACCTATAGGGCCTACATCCAGGAGGTGTATAGGAGGCTGAAGAGCTGCAGACAAGCTGAGTTAGGGCTGCACACCTAGGCTGACATCCAGGGCAGCAACGTGTAGAGATCAAGTCATGGTGACCAAGTCGACAGAAGCTCGACAAGGAGCACGCAGGCTGGAGTCTAGAGATAGCTAGCAGATAGGAGAAGTACCTTGTGGTAAGATCAGAGGACCACACCATTGGTGGGACTCTGGATCTATCTCTTTTGTATGGGGTCCATAGCTTTGGACGGAAATATATTATTTTGGTGGTTTCTCTATTTGGTTGGTTCATTGTCTATTGATGAGTCTGCACATCTATGTGATGCACATTAAGTAAAGAAGTTTGTGATTCCACACACCCACACCACACTGTGTGAGCTTCTGGGCATTACTATCAGACTTCCACTGTGCGTACCCTCTGTTGGGTTATTTCTAACATGGTATCAGAGCCCAAGTAGGAGGCTCACTGGTGTGGGAGCCTGAAGGCAGGGACCTTGCTGAAGGACCACCCTGATTCAGAAGCTCTAGGGAATCGACTTCCACGACTGGAGGATTGTACCCTTGCAAGAAGGAGGGTGACTCAGGTTCAGTCAGGTGCGTTCAGAGTTCTGGTCTACTGAAATTGAGTTTGGTTGACTTTGCTGTGTGGTATAAACAGCAGAGATGTCAATCTCTACAGCCTCTTCAGCCCCTGCTTTCCCTTCCTCCTCTCCTAGTTTTCTCTCATTCACTATCCCTAACTTTGGAGAGTCTGGGAAACTGGACGGGACTAACTACCCGATTAGGAAAGTGAAGATCCAGAGTCATTTAGTGGCTCGGAAGTTGTGGAAGCTGACCACGGGAGTGGAGGCAAAGCCAGAGGACATGGTGGACAAGCAAGGGGAGATAGTCATGGCAGTAGACAGAGAGGAGCTCAAAGCTTGGGAAGACAAAGATGCCCATGCCTTGGCATTAATCATAGGGACTTTGGCGGACTCCGTTCTTCCACATATCTAGATGGCCGAGACGTCAGTAGAGGCGTGGGCCACTCTGAAGGATCTGTACGAGACGGACAACACCTCCCGGATTTTGCTTCTTCAGCATTAACTCTACAATCTGGTCAGAAGACAAACTCATGCCATTTGGCCTTGATGGTATTGAGGAGACTACCTCGGAGTTTCAAGAGCTTTGTTATGACTTACCAAACCTCTGATGTTTAAGGAGTTGGGTCCATTACTGCTACAGAAGGAAGCTCGGTGGGAGAAGCTCTACAACGAGGACAAAGACGACAAGGCGATGCTGGCAAAGGAAAGGGCAAGCCTAGTAGTGGCAAGTCCAAGAAAGACGACTCTAATGACAAGGAGACTTCAAAGAGGAAGCAGAAGAAGAAGTGCTTCTACTGTGATGCGCCATGACATTTTGCAAAGGACTACAGAAAGAAAAAGGCGGATCAGAAAAGCAGAAAGGTGTCCGAAGCAGATTCAGAGGGAGAGGCCAAAGCAAATGTGGTAATCAAAGAGTTGTTTTTGGTGACATCACCCAAGAAATCACAGTGAGGATGTTTGACATAGAGATGTGGGTCGACGAGGAGTCAGATGCCTTTGTGAAGGTGAAGGACAGCATGGAGTGCTTGGTACCTTCCAGGTGTGTGGCTGTCGACACTGACATGAGGGTATATTCCATGGAGGGCCCTGGGTTCTCATGGTCAGATGGATGCTGTACTTCAGAAGGGGACAATATAGGATTACACAGGCTCTTGGTGGGTGCCTCAATGAGGTACATGGTTTGCTTTCAGGGCAAACACACAGGTAGTACAACAGTGTGGTATGTACTTGATATTTTGCATTGGAGCCTTTATAGCATGCTGTGGAGAGACTTTGCTCTTCATTTGTCTCAGGTGATACGAGATTGGAAGGAATTGGCCTTCTTCGAAAGCAGAAGGGGAAGTATTGGTGCTTCTTCAAATCTCGGACGCAAATTGCTAGAAGGTGATGGACAAAGAGTACTGAAGCCAGAAGAGTACCTGCTTGAGAACTCAGCGAGAGTTCATGGTCCAGGTTATCTGGAAACATTCATTGGTTGCAGACCTTGCCAAAGGAAGGACGGGTTGAAACAGACCCTAAGAGCATGGTGCCTGGAAGACTCTAGGTTGTTCACTCATTATGAGGGGGACAACTGGAAGATCGTCGACGGTTGAATTGCTCGAGTTCGAAGGCGGGAACGTGACTGAAGGAGCCCTACTACTTGGAGATGCTGTAGACCTAATCACGCCTCGAACACCCTTTCCACGGTAGACATGGACGCAGCCATCAGGTCTTTCCCCACGACTCGATCTGCACGTGCCTCACTAGGGAAGATGACACAGAATCCCTGGTATGATGATGAGTGCAGAGAGATGAGAGCTCACCTCACGCGCGAGCTAGCCCTTGGCCACTTGACATCACCCGAGGCACAACGGATTTCATGGCGACTGACACGTCGTAAGCGGTGGGCCTTCCTCATCCATAGAAGAAGAAGGAGAAGAATATATTATCGTCCTGTGAAGAATGGACGAGGTGATCAGTTCATTTTGAGGGGGGGATCCCACCATTGGATGGGGGCTTCTATCGGAGGGGAAGCCACCTATACCCATCACAGACCCTAGTGTTTAGCACACTTATGCATGCTCTCTTTATGATGTCCCGCTGTAGGCACCACCTGATATGTCCACTGTGCCCCTGCCTACCACTTGCCACTTGTTCACTGCATAGAATGTGCGGGCTGCACTTAGTTGGCTTCATAACCGGAGAGCACAAGACCATGAGGGACTACGGACTGAGCACTTTGATCATGGACAGGAGGTCTTGGCTCCGGTACTAGCACAGATGTTCAACCACGCCTTATGTCACGGCTTCCCACCCACATGGAGTACCACCACCATAGTACCGATACACAAAGTAGGCGACCCCATGGATACTAGGAACTATCGCACTCTCATGATTGGCCACACGTTGGCCAAGATCTATGGATCGATACTGGAGGGGAGATCAGCAGTCATATAGAGACACATGGGCAGCGTGCTCTAGGGTAGGCAGGCTTCCTGAGACAGCACTCCACTCTAGACCACATCTTCACCTTGAGGGCCATCATTGAGGACGTGAGGTCGAGACGCCATAAAGTCTAGGCTTGTTTTGTAGACTTTTGGAAGGCCTTCGACACTGTCCCGCGATCCCGCATGATCAAGAGACTACAGGGATATGCAGATTCTAGAGGTTCTGATCTGGGGAGTAGTGAGCCTATACGAGTCCGTTAGAGGGAGAGTTCGTGCCCTAGGAGGCCTATCAGACTGGATTGAGAGCACGATTGGAGTAAAGCAGGGGTGCCCTCTCTCACCGACTGTCTATGGACTCTACATTGATGAGATTACATCTTTCATAGACCGCCTAGGAGATGAGGGAGCACCACTAGCGGACTTGATGATACAGATTCTACATAGTCCTCTTGTCATCTTTGGCATAGGGACTACAGAGACATCTAGATGCCCTAGAGGTGTTATGCAGAGAGAGAGACCTGATGGTTAACCTTGGGAAGACCAAGGTCATGATCTTCAACACCTCCTACACAGTGCTTCACCAACATAGCTTTACATACTAGAGTTAGCCAGTGGAGATTGTGCAGTCCTACACATACTTGGATACATTTTTCACAGGGCCAGTTTTTACGATGATCCACGTAGCCAAAGCACGACTCACACGAGGGCATGGTGCCTTGGCCCGGCTAGAGTGATAGTGCTTCTAGGCACACTTCCAGGATCCATCGACGAAGTGTTGGCTTTTCGACACTCTAATGAGGCCGACTGCCATGTATGCGGCACCGTTTTGGGGGGGTGATATTTCAGCAACAGAGTGGAAGAGATTCGAGCGGGTGCAGGTGATTAAAGGCTCCAGGATGATTCGGAGTAAGCCCTAGGTCCCCCATCATATAGTATAGGCAGAGTTTGCCATGACCCCTCTCCAGGTTGATGCCATCTTTCAGACAGTGACTTTCCTCCACAGAGTTTGGGACCTACTCGTGAGAGACTTCCGAGACTGGCACTAGAGTCCTCCATACGACTATTTGAGAGTGGGGCAGGTACAGCATGGTTCGCTAGTCAGGAGATTCAGATGGATCGGCTTCCCCCATTTCAATATAGCATGGATGCACCGCTCGAGTCGATCCCACAAGATGAGATTAACTGCATCATATGGTCAGATCTCCTCTAGCTGCACACATCTCGCACTTGGGGGGGGGACCAAGAGTTCCCTACCAAGACCCATCTCTACTATGACCACTTTCTGAGAGTATTGGAAGACGGGCTCATCATCAGACCTTAGTACCTCGAGGACAGAGGAGTCTCACACGCACTGAGGATTGCCATTGGACAGATGCGGGTCTTGTCCCATCAGCTGAGGATTGAGACAGGGAAAGCTGCACGCATACCTAGAGAGCAGCGGACTTGCAGGTTGTGTCACGGGGACGTGAAATTCTAAGTTTTTTAATGTACTACAAGACTGTGACAACTTTGGTTTTCAAAGTCCAAGCGTGGGCTTAATAATGTGTAATTAAATGCGGCATGGTGCCTAGCACATAAGCGTAATTAATCCCTAGGCCCAAAGGCATTCCAAAGAATTAAAAGAGTGGTTGTTGGGAAATGATGACGTGGCATTTTTAATGGGCCTCCTAGAGGGCCATGTATCTTCAGTGGCCCCCCTAGAGTTCCAGGTGGCTCTAGTGCCTTCTACATGATCCTTTGCCATTCTTGGACGGTGGACCTTCCTGGGCCTTCTAAACTTCACGTGTGGTTTTCTCTCTCATCTTCTCCCTTGAGATTTTGGACTGGTTTTTCAGTCTCCTTCAGCTGAATTCCGTTTTTCTTCATAACTCCTCACCCCGTTTGGATTCCTCGACTTCCGTTTGGCCCGATGGCTTCCCCTCTACCTCCCCTTCGCAGTGATATGCTTTTTCCTCCGTGTGTTTGGTAGAACGGGCAGAGCTGAGCACTTCTTTTGCTGGTTGAATTTGCAAAAGTGGCTTTTTTTGGACCTTTTTGCTTCTACAGCCTCCTGGGTCTCTCCTCTTGCAAAGCTACAGCTTTCTATTGAATTTCGAGTGGTCCCACGCGCTGGTTGACTGGTTTTTCTCATTTTTGGAGGACTTTCCAGTGATGAAACTTCTCCAAAACCTTCTCAATGCATTCCTCTTTGAAGCACGCTTCTTTTGAGCCCAAGAACTCCCACTTCTTCGCGACAGAAGTGCTTCTTTTCGCATTTTTGAGTGGAATTCTTGTTGGTCGGCTCTTGTAAATGCTCTTTCTTCATGCCGTTGCACTCCTCTTTGGCTGAGAATGCAATTCGGCATTAGCTACTATGTCCTCTTGGCGATTGAGGACTTGGTTCGAGTTTTCTTTTTTTTTTTTTCCCGAAAAAACAGTGCTGATTATATTACTTCGAAAACAAGATACAATAAAATGAGGTCAGTTTTGAAAAGGGTTTGTGAGAAAACCAACTGATTTGTTCCAGTTGATTTTCGCACCGACTGCTCAGCAGAAGACCTCTAAGGCCAGCCTCACCCTCTCCAGAATCATCTCATCATCCTGAACATACAGTGCTGTGTCATCTGCATACTCCGAGTCCAAGAGCTCCATGTCCTCCCTGATGGGAAGGCGAGCACCCCGGATCCCGGTCGACCTCGCCCGAAGGTAGTATGTCATCGCCTCGGCGAAGAAGAGAAACAGGTAAGGAGCGAGGGGGCAACCCTGACACACTGATCTCTCCAAACGAAATCGCTCTCCCATCCTGCCGCCGATGATGACCCTGCTGGAAGCTGTCCTGTATAATGCTGAGATACCCTGAATCCATCCTACTGGGAATCCTAGTCTCTCCAAAGTACCCTCCAGGAAGGACCAGTCCACTCGATCGTAGGCCTTCTCAAAGTCGAGAAGTAGGATGGCTAAGTGCGACCCACTATGTTGAGCCCACTCCGTCGCCTCTGAGAAGGTAAAGACATTATCCAGGATACTGCGATCCTGGACAAAGCCTGTCTGAGTGTCATGAATGAGGTCAGGAAGTAGAGGCCGAACTCTGGCGCTGATCATCTTGGCAAGGATTTTGTAGGCAGTGGTGAGGAGAGTGATCGGGCGCCACTGACAGATCTGCTGTCGGTCTCCTCCCTTCGGGATGAGGCAAATCAATCCCGAGGAGAGGCTCTCAGGCATATGTCCGCTGCTGAAATTCCTCTGGAAGGCTGCTAGGAGGGGCTGATGGATCTGATCCCAGAAAGAGGTGAAGAAAGCGCGAGAGAGCCCATCCTCGCCAGGGCATTTCTGCCCATCGATGGCCATCAAGGCCTCCTGCATCTCGACAGTAGTGAACGGTGCCATCAACGTCGCCTGCATGCTGGGCTGAACAAGGGCTGGAATGTGCCTCCACACCTCCTCGCGAGAACGTCTAGTACGAGGGGCAAGCTGCTCCTACTGGAAAAGAGTCCTGTAGAAGTCGGTAGCCACCCCATGACTTCTTCCGGATCAGTAACGATGTGCCCCTCCGCTGTCCTAAGACTCCGGAACTGATCACCTGCTGCCCTTTGGCCATGCGTCCTGAAGAACTCTCTGCTCATCTGGTCGCCCTTTCGAGCCCAGTAGGAGAGGGAGGCGTGATAAGAAAACTCTGAGCGGCGCTGGAGAGTCTCCTCAAGAAGGGCTCTGGCTCGAAGGGCCTGGATCTGAAGCTCCTCCGAACCCGGAGCTGCCTGTTGGAGTCGCTGAATGGAGGCGAGGTCCCTACGAAGAGCTCTCTCTCTGCCCCACCACTCCTGGCGAATCTGAAGGGCTGCGAGCTGGCAAATCTAGCTGGACTCCTGCAAAGCCTGCGCCACCGACTCTACCAGATCCACGCACTCGCCCCAATCTCTGTCCCAAAGGCTACCGATCTACTGCGCACCTCCTCCCTAGAGAAGATGGAATCGGGAATCCTGCACGAACAAGGAAGGGACTGAGTTGCCGAGTCTAGTGATAAGAGCACAGGCGCGTGGTCGGAGAGTGTCGTCCCTGGCACTATACCCACCTGACCACCTCTGCTGATGGCCCAATCACTGACATAAAATCTGTCCAATCTCTCCAGGAGTCTGCCTCCTTCCCTGCGGAAGCCCCACGAGAAGTCCAAGCTCCCGTGCCATTGGCGGAAGGACGGGTCTCTCTAGCTGTCCCTACCTCCTGTCGCGAAGATAAAGGAGTCCCAAGCGGACTGCTCTGCCTGAGCTATACCTGTAAACTCTGGTCCTCTGCCCTGCTGGTCCTCCAAAGTCTCCAGATTGTTGAAGTCACCTCCAACAATCCATGAATCCATGTCTGGGAGAGTCTCTGTGAGTGTCCTCCAGAAAGTGGCTCTGCATCGGAGGTCTGTGGGTGCATAGATGTTGAGGATTCCTAGTTTGGTGCCCTCCAACTCTAGGCCAACCCAAAGTGCACGGCCTGGGATCAACGTACTATGACCAAAAACTCCTTGGGCAAACGACTCGCAAACGGAAGTACAGACACCGCCACTCCTCCCCTGTGCACCGATCGAGGCCTCCCAATAAGTGTGAGAGCGTCCAGGGAGGATCTTCCCGCAGCTACGGGAATGAGCCGCTGAAAGCTTATGCTCCTGGAGCAGGAGTATATCCAAGCGACCAATCACTGCTGGCTGAAGTTCCTGTCTCAAGATGAGCTTCCTAGGACCACGGGTGCCAGAAGAATGAAACCCGTTCACGTTCTAGGAGACAAGGTGTAAGCTCATGATGAGGACTGGTAGGCTGCGAACAACTGTCTGCTCGCGGTTGATGTCGATGAAGAAGCTGACATTTCGGAATGAAGGCGCTGATGCTTTTGAGAGGGTTTGGAGGGGGAGGCGGGGTCGTCCTGCCCGTTCTTCAAAACTTTTAGCAAAGGCGTGAGGCCTTTAGTGCCATGGACAAACGCTTTCTCGAGCCAACTTGAGATCTCTGAGGTAGTCATCCCATAGAAGGCTCGGAGTTTCTGCGGAGTCCAGGCTCTGACATCCTTGGGAAGGGGCCACCACAGAGGGGGCCTGAGGATCACAATCAGTCTGAAGCGCTTGGCGGTGCAACGCCACCGCAGGCGCACGTCACCCTCGGACCACTGAGTCTGGAGAAGCTGTCCACCCGACGGGCCTATCCAGGAGCAAATCTGAGCGTGCGTCTGCTCTTTGAGAGCCTCCCAGACCGAGTCGTCTGTCCAAGTCTCGGTGCCGTCGCTGAGAAAGGTGAAAGCAAAGCTAGGGCCATCCCTCGGGGCCAAGGCTGCGATCTTCCCATCCGCCCCTTTACGGAGTAGGAAGATACTGATGTCGAGGCAAGCAGGGAAGGTCCCAGGGTCGGCCACATCCAAGTAATCCCAGGGACCAGATCTGTAGAAGTCGTGAGGAAGCTCTCTCTCCTGAAGCTGAGGCCCGCCAGAGTCTGCAACTGAGGGGGTCGGGCTAGCAGACAGGGAAGACTGCTCTAGGGGTGGTGTAGACTCGGGGTGCCCTGCCTGGGGTGGGGAAGGGGAAGGAGGCTGAGGGGTAGGCAACTCAGACTCCACAGAAGCGACTAGCGGGGGGGGTGGAGGAGGGGGAGTGGGGGCTACCCGCGGCTGAGGAACCATCGGTGCAGCTGACACTGCAGGAGAGCTGAGAGGGGCGGGGGAAACTGGGACTGGGACTGAGTAAAAAGAGGAGGGGGCTGAAGAGGAAGAGGCGGGGGCTGATGCTGCGGTCGGGAAGAGGGGGCTGCGGCTGGGGAAGGGGCTAGAACTGAGTGGAAGGGGGTTGGGGAGCGGAAGAGAGGGGGACCTGAGGCTGCGGAGGGCGGGCTACAGTCGAAGAAGAAGCTCTCCCAGGACCCTGGGGCGGCTTCCTGTCAGGTCTCTGAGGCGCTGTTGCAGGTTGGGTAACCTCTGTCTCCTTGCCTTTGTCAGAAATCTTCTTATTCTTTCCTCTTTTCCTTCTGACCTCTGTCCAGTCGCCAGCCACCTCTGGACCGGACTGCGGCTGCCTCTGCTCCTCCTGACGTGGCTGCCCTTGGGGGGGGGGAGGGGACGGAGGGGGGGGCGGGGAGGGCCGAGAGGATCTGGAGAATCGTGGACAAGCAGCAACCAGGTGCCCAAAGCCGTGACACCTCAGGCACTGGCCTGGCTGTCCTGTGACTACCATGCTGTGAGTAATGCTGCCAGCATCTGTCACGATCTCAATCACTGCAGGGAGAGTCGCAGGGTCTGCCACAACCACACGGACTCGGGGCGCTCCTGCCGCAGTAACCGTGTCGACGAAAGTGTCATGCATCACCCAGCCAAAGTGGGAACCCAGGTCCCTGACTATCGGCCGCAACTCAGCAGCAAGGCCTGGAAAAACTAGCGTCACTGGGTGGCGAGGTATGCGGAAACGAGCATCAAAGTCCGCTGCGCTAAAACCACGGTACCAAGGGACTATCATGATGATCTTTCCATCCACAGATGTGGGGGAACCAGCAATCAGGTTGCTCGCAGCTTTCGCAGAGGAGAGTTTAAGCCAGAAGATGCCCCTTCCCATAAGGGCCACCTCCTCGATGTGGCTGTCCTCTAGCATGAGAGTGGACTGGAGCCAGTCCCTGATGGCTGATCTGGAGGGAGAGTGTCCAATGACTCTGCCATAGACGGAAGTAAGGGCAAAGTCATTGGCAACCTGTTGTACCCGAGACGACTGTTGCTCTGTCAAGATCACGCGGTAGGCATCTGGAGAGGGAAGGTCCGGCTGGGCCTCCGGTTCCGGGCAGGAAGCCGCCATACCGCCAAGACAAACTGCGAGACCTCCGATGAAGAAGAGGCTGCCACCAAAAAAGGGGGGGGAGATAGACGAGGGATGGAGCCTGGGTGTGACGGAAGAGGATGAGGCGAGACGAATCGAGGTGGGCGGGGGAAGCGGAGGCGAAGGCGGGGGCGGAGGCGGAAGGCGGAAGGGGACGGAGGGCGGATGTCGGAGGCGAGAGCGGAGGGCGGAGGTCGAGGCGAGGGAGAGGGACGGTGGCGGAGGCGAGGGCGGGGGGCGGAGGGGGGAGGGGTGAAGGCGAGGGGCGAGGGTGGAGGGCGGAGGGGGGTGAAGGGCGAGGGCGGAGGGCGGGGGGGTGAAGGGCGAGGGGCGGGGCGGAAGGGCGGAGGGGCGAGAGGTGGAGGGGCGAGGGGTGAGGCGAGGGGCGGGGGCGTGGCGAGGGGCGAGGCGAGGCAGAGGGGCCAGACGAGGGGGCGAGGCGAGGGGCGGGCGGAGGGGCGAGGCGAGGGGCGGGGGGGTGAGGGCGAGGGGCGAGGCGAGAGGTGAGGCGAGGGGCGAAGGGCGGAGGGGCGAGGGGTGAGGGCGTGGAGGCGGGATGAGGCGAGGGGTGAGGGTGTGCGGCGAGGGTGAGCGGGTAAGGCGAGGGCGAGTGGGGCGAGGGCGAGGGAGAGAGGCAGAGGAGGGTAGGGAGGTAGAGGCTGCGGAAGGGAGGGAGGGGGCTCGTAGGAGCTACCCCTTGGTTCGAGTTTTCAGAGCTTGGTGAGTTGTGATTTTGCTATTGCAATTTCTTTTTGCCATAAGCTATTGGTTGGCCTCGTGTGCCGCCTCTTTCTTGGTTCACAGGTGCCCAGGCAGTGCTACATGAGTCATTCTTTGGTTGGGTACTTTGCTGATTTTATTTTGGAGCTTTGAAAAGCTTTGTGAATGCCATCTGGAAACCACTCAAAGAGAGTGCAACTGGGGGGTGCAGTGTGATTGCATTGGGACAGCCAATGGAATTGTACTCGGAAAAGAGAATGCCTTTGGATTGAGCCTATGGGTTAAGTGCACTTATGTGATGGTGTTCTATGCTTGAAAGCCTTGCGAAGGTTCAATGAATTGGGGCTGCGTGCTCAGTTGCAGGGAAGGTCTCCCAGATGCAACTTGTAATCATTACATTGTGAAATATAAAGAAATACCGAAAGGGGTGCCACGGTGTTTGGGGCCAATTGGGTGCACTTGTCTATGTTTGTTGAGTAGGGGCATTCTAACCTCCATTCCTTTTTCAGTGGTTTTGTTTGTGAACAAATGGGTAAATGCCAAATGGTGATCATGCAATGGTTAATGGTTGTGATATATGCTTTGTGAGCTGTAAATAAGTGCTGAAGTGATTAAAGGTTTAGTTCCACTGCCCTCTGAGTGATTAGAGGCCGCTTTCAGGTTGTGCACGATGGGGACGGTGGAGACAGAGGAGCACTTTCTATGTGTCTGCCGAGCCTACTATGAGATCCGAGGGCGCTACCACTGCCTTTTTGAGGAGGGATACGTTTGGCCCACTCTCACGACTGATCCACTTCCAAGACTAGGTTTGCATTGGGCTCTACCTGATGGAGATGCGACGACACAGGGAGATACTACTACGACATATCAAAGAGTAGGAGGATGGGACCACCGCACCATAGGGTACCGAGGTAGACCGAGCGTAGAGATAGGCCAGATTTCTATGCATTTGACTTGGTCCCAGGGCACTCTGGGATAGAGGAGGAGGAGCTAGTCGACATGAGAGATATATGGATTCAGCGATGGCCATTCTCTAGAGGGCTTACATGTTTCCCACATGGAGGGGACAAATCGCACTGTAGACTACTTATCCTTCACCGACTTTTGTGACATGGCTAGAGGACTTTATAGTTTCTCCCCCCCTTCTTGGCGCGGACCACTTTCATTTAGTATCTTGACTTCATTGCCAGTCATAGTTCGTGATCCACCTTGTCATGACAAGAGAAATGATTATTTAGTTAATTAATAATCATTAGAACTTTATTATTGTTAGGCGCCAATTTGATGGTGCGTTTATATGTTTGTATTTATGATTGATCAAGCGATGTAAATAGTACCGCTAAACTATGTAACATTGGCCAATGATTAGTAATAAAGATGTGTATACACGTGTCTAGGTCCTAGGGGCAATGGGAAAGGGAAGGGTGCATTAGATTTAATCAAATGGTAGGTGCATGGGTCATAGGATAAGGGTAGGTGTAAATGGGAAGATGGAACTTGAGTAATCTCAAGGGACATTAATGAAAGGGTATCACCCTTCATTGTGAATCTCATGTAGCATTCTCTCTACCACATTGCATTCATCCGCCTTCTCTCTCCCACGTTGCATGTAGGTCCAAATAGAAACAAGTACTCTCACGAGGGCGCTCTTTCCCATTGGAGGGCCAATTGGCATTCAAATTCTGCATGCATTGCACACATTTGGATTGTTGAGAAGTCTGGTTCTTTACATTTGGTATCAGAGCGGTGACAGTCCATGACTAGGACAAGAAGCAGGAGAGGAGGGTAGAGGGTGGCGCGAAGAAGAGCGTGGCACGACAAAGATCGGCGAACGCGATGGTGGGAAGGCACGGATGAGGGACGGCACGGTGTGCGGAGGCGCTCGACGACAAGCGACGCACGACGTGCTATCAATGATAGCAATTTGAAACCGCGGCGGAGCGACAAATCAGAAAAGGAATGCTTCTCTGGTATGTATTTCCAGCAAGCAGCATTTTGTTCCGAACATTGTGTTGCAAGCAATTTTTTTTGTCCTCCAAAGGCTGAAATTTTGAGGGTCTGAGACAAGGGCTTTCTTTGAAATTTGTTGCTCTTGGACAGGGAACGGGGTGTCCTAACAGGGTGACGCCCCCCCCCCCCGGCGGTGTGAACGTACCTTTAAAATCCTTAAACTGTGAGGAAAAGAGACCCCCCAATTCTCCCCAACGGAGAGTCGGATCGGAACAAGATTTTAAGGGGGTGATCCACCCACCAAGTACCCCCTATAACGGTATCTAGAGCTCCAATCCACTCAAAATAAGTAGCCCAAACGGAGTGTACCAGTTTACAGCAGAATTGCAAGAAGCCGCCTAAATGAGAGTGAAGAAGAGGTCATTTGAAGTGGTTCTTGGACACAAGCGAAGCGGGAGTCAGATAAGTACCACCAACTTTACAACACTTGACTTTTGCTATGAAATAAGTCCCTTTTCTGAAATTACAGGAAGTCAATTTCTCTCTTGTATTACTAAAAGGAAAGAATGGAAGGGGAAGGGAGATATAACAATGAACTTATTCCTTTTCCTCCATTACCCGAAGGAGAGAGAAAAAGAACACCTTCACCCCCTCCCGAAGAGGATGGATTAGGTGAGAGTTACACACATCTTGAGTATGATAACCCACAAATAGATCTATATCAGTCTCTCCTTCAAGAACCTCTTGATAGGGAGTTCTTCTTTCGTAATGAAAGAAGGAATGAGGCCATCCAAGAACAAGGTGATGAGTTTACGCCTTCAACTCGAAATCCAGCACACGTGGATTATAATCCAAGTGCAAGAGGAAGAGAGGAGACTCTTGCGGATAAGCTGATTTTTTAGCCTAGCAATATGATTAAATAGTCCATTATGACAAGTTAGCGACTAAGAGGGCTCTAAACTTTGGGGATGAAGAGTAAAGTACTCCTTCTAAGAGATCCGAATTCCAACCCCGAGAGAGAATCGAGTTGATGGGGCAAGGAAGGCTGACAAAATCCTCAATTGGATTCGCTATTTTGAGCTATACTTTGCCCATCAAGACAAGACCGAGCAAGAGAAGCTTGCTGTTGCTACATTGCATCTACAAAATGATGCTCTAATGTGGTGGTCTTTGTCACAAACATGAAAAGAGCCTATCCATGAATGAGCTAAGTTCGTGGAGCAATTGAAAGCCCATTTCATGCCACCGAGGCATGAAGAGAACCTAACCTTTCGTGGGGAGAGCCTTTGTAGCCCTTGGTCACACATGAATATCTTCTGGTTGCTTGCTAGGGTCCATAAGCTTGGGGTATTTAATCACACTTGAAATTTACAACAATTAATTGAAGAACATAACTGTGGCATCGATTAAGTGTTAGCTCTTGCATGCAAGATAATAACTCTAGACTAGTCCTAGTCTTTTGGGCATCCCCACCAAGCAAACCAATGCGCACGCCAAACATTAATTCTTTGGTTTATTGAGGTGGACCCTCTTCGACTACAATTAAGGGGGCTTTGACCAATAGTCAAGGCGTCTTAATTATGACTAAATATCTCCAACAGAGGTCGGAATATCTTGATTTACTAAAGTCAACCCTCTTGGCCTAAACCAAGTCTCCTTGGCCGAAGTCAGGGGTTCTTGACGGAAGTCAAGTGTCTTTGACCGAAGTCAATGCTTTGACCACTTAAAAGAACTCTGTCACCATAATAACAATAATGAGGAACTCTTAAATTATGATCAACTAAGAGATCAACTTTACTTGGAATATTTACAGCTTGGTGACATATTGCATGAAACTTTGTTGAATATATCTTCAGAACTCAGTGTATCGAAACACTTTATCAAGATAGAGGACCTCTCACAAGTAACGTCTAGACCTCTCTCTTTTCAATGACTTGGTGTAGCATTGCTAGAGATCAGCCTATGATTGGGAAGTGCATGGACAAACTGAATAGCTTGATGCTTTTACAATACATCCAATGGTAATTGTCATCTTGGAAAGAGTTTCTACTTTTGATAAGAATCTGCATACAACAACTATCACCATAGCACCATCAATAACACGTTTTGAGGCAGCATATGTTACACTCCTATAGTTCCATTGAACTTTTTTTATCCAAGCTTCAAGATAGATTGGCCTTTGCTGATGAAGTAGTACAAGAGATGCAAGCCCTTTTTTTTGAAATCATAAATAAATATCTGCGCTAGCTCTTGTGTGGTAAAGAGTAAAGCACATGTATCTACGCTCAGCTAATGGAGAGAGAGGTTACTGGTGGGAGTTCAAGAAAGCGACATGTTTCTTCTATTTTTAGCTTCTTTTCGGTACAAGTTTGGTGTTTCCAGAGCTGTGGCTAAATGTTCCCGATCATAACAAAATACTATATGTAAGTTACAAAAGCTGGATTTATTTCCATCCTAGATCCTTCCGTCTTCTCACATTTTATGGTTGAAACAATTTGTAGGTGAGGAACTTGCACTCAATTCCAAATTCACATGTTCCTAAATTCAAGACGTCTATGTGCTACGTATTCTTGAACCGATATTGGACCACATCCTATTGTGTAGCTCCTTGTACAATGGAGAGATCTCGATGATTGCTTTTAGCAGGCACATGAGGACATGTAGCCATATCTGAATTTGCTACAATAGTTGTAGTTATCCATCTCAGATTCCGATCCAGACCCAAATGCTTGTTTTGAATGGAGGGGTTCTCAGGGTCCATAACCTGACTCCTTTTCTAACCTGAGACTTGTGTATATTGTGATGTGTAGATGCGTGTTACTCTTTGAATAGAACACCTCATGAGGCGTAACCCTTCACAAGAGGCACACACTTCTACTCAGTTCCGTTCATAGAGAGACACATCTATTACAGTTCTATGTGTACACCTTTCATGAATGGTCACACACTTTCAAGGGGTACACATCCCACCCTTTGGTGGGTGTTACTCCCTTGTTGTACCTCTTCACACTCTATGAGAGAGGCCATTCATGCATAAACAATTCAATACCTTGAGGGAATCTCAGTAGTGTGCTGTTCATACAAGATTGTTCCAGATTTCGTCTGCTCATTAAGTTCTTTCTTAATCGTCAACTATAGTTGATCTCGCATACCTTACCATTTTTCCTAAAGGGGTTGGGTTAAATGTCTGCTTAGCACTTGACCAATGATTATTCGCAGTGACTGTGCTTTAAAAAGATGCAAAATATTGGAAAACTTCTTGCATCGTATGACATGGTCTTTTTCCCTTGCCCTTGCTCTAGCTTACCTTTGTCTCAGTAACATTCTGTGTTTTGTTGCTTGTGGTGTCATATACATCATGCAAACCGTTTAAAATGATCCATTTCAAGCCTTGAGTTATGTAATTTTCATGTCCAAAATTTTACGAGCCCTTGCTGAGAAAGTTTTGCAAATACTGTCCACACAGGTTTGTATACATTTATGATGTGTTTCTTGCCCTATCTCAGGTTCAGAAGGTGTGCTCTTTGCTAATACAGGATTGCTGTCAAAAGTGAGGAATTCAATTTTGTTTTGGTTTTAGTAAAGTCACACCAAACAAATCTCTATCGGAAGCACGGTGGTCAATGGCTAACCTTGTCCTCACTTTTCGCTTGGGCAGGCTGATGCTTTGGTCTGCAGCTTTTGCTTCTGTTTTATCGGCTCAATTGAGTTGCAAATTGGAAGGCGCCTTCTCTTAGAGAAGGAAAAAGTGCTTGATGAGAGGCAAGATAATTGTGCTGAGGTACATGAAGCGGGCAGTCAGCCTCCTCAAACTGGCTCCACCCATGCAGTGCAAGAGGACAATGATTCAGCAATGACCACGGAAACTGGCTTCCAATCTGCTGAATGTGATGGGTCTGATCATATTTATTGTAAGAAAGAGAACATGAGGACGATTAATCGACTTCCAGATCTAGTGGAATTGATTTTAAGTGACAATTTTCAGCTCCCTTATGCAGACCGCTTTCCACTGCCACCTGTTGTCAAGTGTTTTGGTGGCTGCTTAGATGAACTTTTCTGCAGGTGAAGTTTACAATCTGAAGATATCATTTTGTTTTTCAGAAACTCTGCAGCCTATGCATTAAACCTCTGCCTTCACGCGATTTTGGAGTGTAGTATCATTTGACTGTCTTCCACTTCGTAGACTTTCTAATTACCTTATGTTTCAATGATAGCTTTTCAATCTCAGTTTCTCTTTGTAGTGGTTTAATGCTTTTCTGTAAGTGTCTGAGTATATTTAAAATGATTCGCCCTCAACAAATTAACCCAGTGATGTGCAGACAATGATTTTTTCTTTCACTTTTAAATCTGCATTCCAGTGATATATGTGCAAAGGCAGCTTGGGAATCTTACCATTCTTTACTATGCACTGGCCCAAAGTCTCATTGCAAAAAGAAGGATCAACTCTGCAAGTTTAAGAATCATGCTGATGGTATGTGTTAGTATGTTGCAATCTTCTCATATTATGGATAGCTTACCTTCCTTTTATATGCACGGAAAGAGTTTGTTCTCTAGTCTTCTTTGCTGTTAGAATACAATTATGAAGGTATGCTCTTTGACTATACTTGGAGGTTGTAATTGGGAATAAATTTAAATATAGATGTAAGGCCTCAAAAGCTGGTTGACACCATTTACAATGGCAGTGCACATGCCACGTAGTGAGGGATTTCTACTATTGCAGTGCGCACGTCATGTAGTGAGTGATTTCTACAATGGCAGTGCGCATGTCACGTAGTGAGGGATTTATTACAATGTGGTGCACCTCACATAGTGAGGGATTTTTACTATAGTGCACACGATACATGGAAATGTGGTTACAAACAAATATTGCGCGAAACAAGGAAAATCAAGAGCAAGGTTACAGAAATATCCAGCTTAGAAGGAAGGTAAGATCATTTTAAAACTTGGGTGAGATTTGCAAGGTTCTCTTTATCATAGCTCATTGTGGCACAATTCCAGGGTTTATTCTAGCTCATTGTGACAGAATCCAGAGTGTATATTGGGTTGGAGGGTGCCCACATGACTGTTCTGGACTTTTATGAAGGAGCAAAATGCACAAGACTTTCTTGCTAATTGGCTACTGACTGCAGATTATTTACATAAACTGAATAGAGATAAGAGAATCAGCGGAGAGAGGAATCACACTCGGCAGGGACAAAGACCTCAAATGCTGCCTCTGCTTGAATTGTGGAATTGCCCAACATGGCTGGCCTGCTTTTCCTGCTGGCTAGGAGGACTTGAGGGTGAACTTGCTGCTAAAGGCCCTGCCATTTGGTCTATGCAATGGTCTTCATATAGCATTGGGAGAAGGTTGTAATATGGGTGACTGGGTGGGACTGACTGGTCAGTTGATAAGGCAACTGACTGGCGTGCCAGCCAGCTGACATGAAGCAACATACCTCAGCCCTTGGCATGCACTGCATGAGACTCCATATACCCATTGTTGTATCCTAAGTGTCCGATCTTGTGTTGCTCTAAGGGATCTGCCAATCTTCATGTGACCATCGGCAGCAACCAAGGGGACATATGTCTAAAGCTTGTGAGTTGTGAAATCCGTAGGTACCGTAGTCCTATGATTCAAATGCTTCAAGTCCTGTTTGGGATCTGCCAATCTTAATGTGGCCATAAGCAGCAACCAAGGGGTCATATTTCTAAGGATTGTGAGTGAAGTCCGTAGGTACCGTAGTCCTATGATTCAAATGCTTCAAGTCATGTTTGGTGGCTCTTGGGCTATGAAGGTCATATAGAAAAACTTGGAGTCCCAAACCAAGTGACAAGTTAGGCATACTGACAACTATAGACATCCCCTGCCCCCCTTGGTGGAGTATATGCAAGGAAACGATTGCTAGCTAGGACAGTCTTAAGAGAGAGAGCTTTATTGATATCATTGGGACACTAGAATGGTAATTGAGGACCATGGGGGAAGCTAAGTACTCCTTTGTTGTATTTACAAAACAAAGGAAACAACCAAAAGGAGAAGCCACTTGAGATGAGCAAGGAATATTAATTTCCTTGGGATGGAAACGATGACATGTCAGACCCATGAAGGTGGGGAGTTGAGCCTTTGATGCTGTCCTTGATGCAAGTATTTGAACTGGATTTCGACAAACTTTTGAATTTGTTCCTAAGAGCTTTTGAAAGGAACTAGATAGATTGGATATGAGATTGGGTAATTGTGGGTCCATTGTGTGACATTGAGAGGGGTTGCTGGAGCAGATGGTTCCTTGTCTTACCTGTAAGCTACATGTAGCCTGTAGAGGATTGGGGAGCATGAGAGGCAGCTGTGTATGCATCAGATATGGATGCCACATGGGCAGATCTGGGTGGAAGGAGCATCCATGGGCTGCAATGCTACCTTGCTATGAGAGTTGAAATAAACAAGATTCCCCCTTTCTGGATTTGAAATAGAAGTATCAGATGATTGTGATAAGGTGACTCTCATTTTGTGTACACATGAATTGGGCAGAGAAGTATAATAATGTAATGAAAGCAGAAAAAGAACTGAATGGTTTACTCAATATTATATGAGAATAAAGAGAGTGGTTTATAAAATTCACTCTTAGTGTCCTGACTGGATGTTTGCATTGCAGAAACAAATGATATCTTCCATGTAGCTGCCAAGGTACCTTGCAAAGTTGGAACTCATCGTCTGGTTACAATCTCTGTCCTTTATTGTAATTCTAAAAGCAAAACTAACGTACCCTTGTTAAATATTCTTTAAATATATGAATCTAGTTGGAGATAAGAGTCCCTTTGTAACTACAGACCACCTACAGGGAGGTAGTTGGAGAAAAGAAAAATCACTCTGAAAATGAACTCTCAGACTGATAGGCAAAAAAAAACTAGCTAGTTAGCAAAAGTAGCTTGTGGGTGACTTATACAGTCAGTTTATGCAGTTCAGGAAAGCAATGAAACAAGTCGAAGAAAAGAGAGAAGTTTGTGAGTGGAGCAATCTTATGATTATAGAAATTGCATTGAAGATAAGATATCGTGATTCGTGATAATCATTGTGCTGTAATGGCTGTCTTACGGTAGGTGATATGTTCAACAATTCTCAAGGCTTCAAAGTTCAAGAGCGAAGCACACATAACAAGGGGTGAAAATTGTCTTTGGCCTAATGATGAAAACGGGACGATGCCATTACTCAAGGCATGGGAGCCATTTTCCATGGGTTATAAATGCTTGTACGGTGAAACCAAAAATATTTCTAATGCTAAGTGTTTGCCATTTAATTTAGAAAGGAAAACACGTAAGAGTCCCTTGATTAGTAACTGACAAAGAGGTTTTAGTTTTAGGGAAATGATCTTCTTTCAGACAGATGATTGGGGGATTTCGATCTGTTTTACGGTATTAACAATCTGGTATATGCTACTGTTTTCTCAGGTGGTGGGATTCTTTAGCTTTGCCTGCTGATCTTGGACTGGACGATGAGCCTGAGTTCAGGAAGCAAATCAAAGAGCTTTCTGCAAATGTGAGTTAAATGTTTTAAATATAATAGATTGAATTATGACTCTGTCGATTGATTCATATAGCAGATTGTCTTTTGTGCACCTCTTCTGACCCATTGAACTTTGTTGGTGTGAACCAGATTAGAGGTCCACACAACCCCATTTTCATTGTTCAATGCCTATGTGTAACAGACTCATCATCACATCCAGGATGGGGCAGATGGAGTGGATTATGACGTATAAACATATAAAGGCCTAACTCTCTTTTCCCAATCACAAGCATAGGCACATATTTTCCTCCCAGCCAACCTCGATGGTAGCAAGCTCACAGAATCTCTTACGTGAAAGTTCTTGCTTGTCAAATTCCAACGAGCCCCAATTCCCTAGATGGATCTAGTATGCCACATGTCTACATTTTAGGGTACCTCCTAAATGCATCATTTACCCCTCTCTTGGGATATCATGGAAATCATTTGCCCCTTGGCACATTTAATGCATTTATACCCCTTAGCCTTAGATCCAGCTAGTCTAGTGCCATATCACCCTCACCAAGGATCTTGACTTTGATTCCTTTCTGATCCTTTACGTAAAGCCCAAACAAATATAATACAAACATTGATCCTTCAAAAGAAAAGGTCTATTGACCCTTCCGAGGTCATGTCACCTCAACTTGAGCGTAACATTCCTTCCCTCTTCAGGCATCAGCGTCCTCGATGATTAAGTTTGGGAACATTCTCCATAACTGGTATATGGATTCCCATGTAGCTTCTGATAGAGGTAAACCATGCCATGCAACCAACATCGTGGGTATCTTCCGATTGCGTACTTGCATTGGTCCTCGGTCCAAGATTCTTGTTGGTTTGCGTCTTGCATTATTCTCTCTCTCCTGAAACAAAACAACACCTTCGATTAGTGAGTCACCTGTATGTAAAATTTTTTTTAAATGAGAAACATGAAACACTGGATGCACCTTACAACCCTTTGGTAATTCTAATTTATAGGCTACCTTGCCTATTCTTTTTAGAATTAACCATGGCCCACAATATCGAGGTGATAACTTAGCACACTCTCATGTAGTCAAAGACTAAGAGTGCGAAGGAACTCTGAGAAAAACTTTTTCTCCTTACTTAAATTCTCTAACCAATCTGTTTTCATCCGCATACACCTTAGCTCTATCCATAGCTTAGCGGATGTCAGCTCTCGCAAGTGCTAGCATCTCCCGCATCTGAACTACAAAGTTCGCGGCACTAGGCACTTTCTGAGGTACTCCAACTGTAGTTGGATTTGCTGGTCTATAACCATAGTTCAGCTCAAACGGACTGAACCCTGTAGATCAATGTTTTCTATCATTGTAGGCAAATTCTAACAATGGCAACCACTTGTCCCATGTATGTTGCCTCAATGACACATACGCTCTAAGCATATCCTCTAAAATTTGGTTGATTCTTTCCGTCTGACCATCCGTTTCTGGATGATTCCCACTACTCATTCCCAACTCAGTCCTTAGTGTCGCAAACACCGCAGTCCAAAAATGACTGGTAAATTTGACATCCCTGTTTGACACTATGGGTTTTTTTTTTGCAAAAAAGAGACTTCTATTAAGTATTGAAGAAAATCATTAGAGCAAGCTTCATAAGGGAATACGGGATACACCATGCAATGCATGAAAAGCTCAAGAGCCAAAAAGAAAGGATTGGGGCTGATAGTGCCATCTCAATCCGGTAGCATCCTCCGAGAAGAAGGGAGAATCCCTCCAAACTCGAAGAAATATAGTCCTCCTAGAAGAGGCTGCCCGTGAAGGGCCTTGCATGCTAATGGCTATCAAAGTGTGAACCGTGTCACTCCAAATACCCGTGAACACCTGTGATGGGTGTATCTGGGTGCCATCCAAGGCCTCTGTGCATCTGGCTCTCCAAATGTGCCAAGAGGAGATGCTAGCCAAAATCTCCCAAGAGGTGTCCACTGAAACATGTGAAGCTCTGAAAGGAATATGTGGTACATCTTGAAGAGAGTAGGGCTCTATCACCTGTCGGCGGATCGAGAGTGCCCAAGAAGAAGGCTCACCCTCATAAAACACCTGGGGCCCAGTAAGGGATAACAATGCGACCCAGCCCCAAGTCATGAAGAAAGGGGAAGTATGAAAAATGCTGAGTATCCGAGCAACTCCTTTCCAAACAGTCCTTGCTTGATTGCAGTCTCAAAGGCAATGTCGCACTGACTCCTTTGCAAAATGACAGCAAGGGGAAGTGGGATCAGCCCCAAATCGTGATCTCCACAGGTTCACTGCAATCCCTCCATGAATAGAAAGCGAAATGAAAAGAGTGATCTTTCTATTTCTGAGGGATTTCCAGAGCCTCCTCTAGAAATTCCCACGCAAATTTGCGGTGATGAAGAAGCTATCCCAATGGGGGGCTCTGGAGGGAATACAACCTCTACTACTCAGTGAAATCTCCTGGCATTACCAACTGTGAAACGAAAGAAGGGAATCCCCCTCTCTTGGTACCCATGATCTATCCACTCCCACTCTCCTGGGTCCCACTGCAAGCACTTGATAGGTACACCTCCATATAACCACAACCTCCAGGATCCCAGGGCCAAGAGCAGAGGGTCGGGGTCTAAGTACCACTGCAAGCCAGCTCCATGGTTCACAAAACCAGCAATCCTGACAGGCTGAAAGGCAACCTCTAGAAGAATATCATCCGTGGATCTAGAGAGTATACCTCCATCCCCAACGTGAAAGACTAGAGCATCTTCCTCGAGACCTCGAAGAGCGATCACCTGTAGAGCAACTGATGTTCTCGAAAAAGCTCCCATCCAAGTGGTGGAAGTAATAGGCATCTCAGCTGTCCATTCCACCGGGATGGCTGCATCTATCTGCTGAATCCTGCGTGCTACCCCTCTGAGGTGAGTCACGGGCTGTAGCCTCTAATCCTCAAGTAGCTTGATAAAAGCCTTCCAAGTGCCTACTGTGTAGGCGGGGCCTCTCTCCCATTTAGACCATTGCATATAATGGGAAGTGCCTAGTGGTCTGCCATGCTCATCAAGTATACTATCGTTCCAAATGATCGGCTGCCTATCAATCTCTTCAAGGGTAGAGGGCGGAACCTTTGAAGCTCCCCCAAGCTTTGAGGATGGCAGTCAAGAGAGGAGAGGCAGGAGACCTGAGAGAGGCGGAAGTAAAAATCCAGCGAGGGCTGTCCACCCAATCATCTCCCAAGGTAGGTGTGCAAGCCTGAATGTGTCCAAAAAAGAAATCCTTCCAAGGTTCCTGCTCAGGCATGAGTCCCCTCACCACCACCTTACAAAGCAATGCCCTGCACTGCAAGTCCGGGTCAATGATATTAAGGCCCCCTCCCATGTAGGGAGAATAATGGTCTCCTAAGCCACCCTCACTGCAACATCTTGCATGCCATCAAGTCCACTCCATAAAAAATTTCTGACTGGTCTAATCAGCTGAGTGATGCAATCCCTAGATCGGCACCAGCAAGAACACACAAACCAAGCGGTGGCCAAGAGAACCTGGTTCACTACCACAACTCTAGAGCCAAGGTCGAGTTTGGCTGAGCTCCAAAAAAGGAGCTTTTTCCTTATACTTTCTAGTACTGGGGCAAACTGCTGTGCTGGATAGATGCCCAATCCTACCTGGCATCCCAAATATCTGATAGGAATACCCCTCTGAATCCAGGAAAAGCCAATGTCAACTCCCCAGCCTCGAGTGTCCTCATCATTGATCCAAAAGCCAAAGGATTTATGCTAGTTAATGTGTGCCCGCAGCTGAGCAAAAAATATCCAAGGCTGTCTGGAAAGAATCAAGTGACTGCGAAGAGGCCTCAATAAAAATAGCAGTGTCATCAGCAAACAAGAAGCTCCTACTCTTGTCTCAAGGGCAATCTCAACCCATAAAGCTCAGCCTGAGATCTAAGGAAGATACTCATAGCTTCTGCCACAAAAGGAAAGAGAAAGGGGGCTAAAGGGCATCCCTGACGAACTGATCTAGAAATCTGAAACCTGTCACCCCTTACCCCTCCAATCAAAACTTGGCTGTGGGTTGATCTGTAAATAGAGGCCACCCCTCTAATCCATGCATTTGAAAATCCAAATCGTAGAAGAGCGCCCTTAAGAAAACCCCAATCTACTCTGTCATAGGCTTTCTCGAAGTCCAGGAGTAGAAAAGCCAGCCTCTGCCCGCTCTGCATAGCCCACTCTGTGGCTTCCCAAAAGGAAAAATATGCTCCTGCCATGCACAGAGCCTGTCTGAGTATCATGGATGAGGTCTGGAGGAAGGGGCTGCAATCGGATGCTGACCGCCTTGGCAAGGATTTTGTATAGAGTGCCCAAAAGAGTGATGGGTCTCCAATGGGATACAAAATTCCTGTTGCCACCTTTCGGGATAAGGTGAATGAGTCCCTCGGTCAGTGAGTCAGGCATCTCACCTGAGTTCCAAATGCCCAGCAGGGCTGAAGTAATATGATCATCTATCATATCCCAAAAGGCTGTAAAAAAAGGAGGAGTAAGACCATCATAACTAGGGCATTTGCCCTTATGAAGGGCGGAGAGAGCAGTCTTGAACTCTGTGTTGGTAAAGCGTGCATCAAGTGAGCATATAATCTCTGGTGTGACCAACACAGGTAAACTCTGCCAAATCTCACCTCTAGCCACATCTCTGGCCTGTGTGTCAGGATCTGCAGAAAGGAGGGAGGCATAGAAAGCTGTCGCTAAGTGCATGACGGTATCCAGATGAGACTACAAAACGCCGTCAGAGTCAATAAGCTGCTTGACACTCTCTCTACTATGTCTGGGACCAAGTGTAGAGAAAAAGTGTTTATTGACTCTCCCTCCCATCTGTATCCAAAAGGACTCTTGTGCATGGAAGGCATACTCTGCTCTCTGATCAAGCAATGTCTGCAAGTGAGTCCTTGCCGCAGCAAGGCGCTCCTGTATCCAAGAATTGGATGGTCGTCTTTGCTCCTCCCTCTGTAAGGCTGCCAACTGCCGGCAGATACCAATCTCCCGCCTGAGTACCTCACCTCGCCGAGCACTAGCAATGGAGTGATAAAAGTCGTTGATACTGGCAAGTGCTATGGCCACATGTGAAGGACCGGCCACCCCCCCTGCATGTGAGAAACCCAAATCTCCAAGACTGCCCTTGTGAGAGTCTCATCCGTGTATAAGGCATCGAGGATCCTGATACTGTGAGACCGTCCTCTCAGATGGGGCTCTGAGATGGACAAAACTACTGAAAAATGGTCGGAAGTGGAAACACCAGGTGCAATGCAAACTGTTCCCCCTCTATCAAGAGCCCAATCATCCACATAGAATCTATCAATCCGAGCATGGATAGGCATCTTCACCCTATGGTTCGACCATGAAAACAAAAGTGACTGAGACTGAATATGAAATGCATCATCTGACCAAACATCTCTGCCACTGAACCTGAACAAGAAGGCATCCCAAGCTGCTCTCTCGAGGGAATGAATACCACGTTCTCTGCCCCCTTGCTTATCAGAAGGTGCCTCAACCATGTTGAAGTCACCTCCAATAATCCACGAATCTGCAATGTCAGCCCACGAGAGTGACTCTTTTGAAAACAGAACAGTTCTCTTTGTTGTTCGGAGCATAGAGGTTGAGGAAACCAACCTTACGTCCATCAATCAGAAGTAAAACCCACTGGTCCCTGGAGGGGGTTATGGTACCATGTCCAATGATTAGAGGGAGAATAGAATCTGAAACTGATATGCATGTACCTCCTCTGGTTCCCAAGGCAGGAAGCCAAAAAGTCCGGCTTGAGAATAGCTTACTTGACTTGGAGCAATCTCTGACATTCAGTTTGTGTTCCTGAAGAAAAAGAATGTCTAGGGAACCACCTGAAACACCTGGATGGAGCTGATTCCTGATTAGCTGTCTGCGACGGCGATGAGGGATGCCGCCCAATCCCTGTATATTCCAATTGGCTATCCTCATTGGCGGGAGGAAGCGGGTTGGAATACCTTACCCGACCTGGTGGTGGAAAAAGAACCCTCCACCGGAGATGACCTCTTGCCATACACATGAGGTCCAAGGGGAGGAAAGTCCACAGGTGAGAGAGAGAAAGATCTCTCAAAAGGGATGCCGATAACTGGCTCTCTGAAAGTGGAAGGTACAAAATCATCATCTGGGAGGTCAGAGAGGTCGTCCAAAGCGGAAAAGGAGTTCCGCTGAGCCAGTCCTGGGGAGGGGGTACGAAGGATTCCTACCGAAGCAGGGAGAGAATGTAAGACCCCCTTCCCTCTATCCACAGAAGGAGGCACCTACTGGGTCGTGATCAAGAAGTGCTGCGGACGGGGTGCCAATAACCTGGGCTGTTGAGGAAGGTACAACCTGATCCTGGGGTGGAGTGGAACAAGGCTCCTGAACACTAGTCTCCTCCGGAGGCTCCAAAGGGGTAGCCTCCGAGGCAGTGGAGGTGTGATTTGAAGTAGAGGGCCTAACCGCGACCGGAACCCACCGTGGGCTAGAGGTGGTGCAGGGTGCAGGAGGGACTTGAGTAGCCCTAGGAGGGGGGGGAGTCCGTGTCCGAGGCGGTGCCTGTGGAGTGGTAGGCCCTGCTCTTGCTCTCTGTTGTAAGCTAGTATGAGCTGGTTGCTTTCTGGGCCTCTTTTTCTTCTTTGGGCAATCTCTGGCGAAGTGCCCCGAGGATTTGCAAATCCTGCACTGGTCTTGCCGACTTGCAACCTCAAATCTCTGGCGGAAGAAAGACCCATCGGGTTGCTGTAGCATGATGTGGTCATTTGAAATATTAGGGTCCTGGACAATGACCCTAACCCTGGGTACCCCATCCATCCTGACCGCCTCAGCAACCGAAGAGGGCTCACTAGGAAGAGGGGGGATCTCTGCTACCACACCAAACCTCTCGCCAATAACTGAAAGAAGTCGGTGATAAACTGAGGGGAGACCAGGGAACCTGATGAAATAAGAAACTCCTTGCTTGTCCTCTTCAATTGGGTCAAAGCCCAGTTGAAAGGGAAACAAAAAAATCCTTCTGTAGCCTAGAAATAGAAACCCGGCCTGTAGCAGGTCTCTTGTGACGTCCGGGGAATCTAGGCACACCTGAAAGAAACCTCGTCCCAACAAACGAACATCCTTAAGGTGGGGGGCGAGCTCCTGGGAGAGGGCCGCAAGCATCCAATCTCTAGCTTGTGACCTGGAGGGGTGGGAGCCGTGGATGCGTGCGAAGAGAGTTGTGGAACACTCATGCTCCAAATCCTTTTGCAACTGCTACAGCTCATCTTTTGAGAAAGTGACGGTTCTCGCGGCTGGTATGTGCGGTAAGGGATTGACTGAATGGGAACCCATTCGTCAATCGAGGTGGGATAGGCCGATTCAAACACAAAAAAGAACTCCGTCTGCTTTCTTGAAGCCCAGGAGACCCCTAAAAGAGAATAGGGGTACTCCAGATGAAGGGAGAGAGTGAAAGGAAGGTGGGAGAGAGAGGAATGAGCAAGGAGAGGAGTCAGCAAGGAGAAAGGGGGGGCAGCAAGAGGAGAGGAGGAAGGGAGAGGAGAGGAGGAAGGGAGAGGAGAGGAGGATAGAGGAGAGGAGTGGAGGAGAGAAGGGGGGGGGGAGGCAACGAAAAAAAAAAACGAGGGGGGGGGGAGGCGGGGGGCCGGGGCTGGCTGTGCAGGCAGCAGCGCGGGGGGTTGTGCAGGAAGGCAGCAGCGCGGGAGGAAGAGAAGGGGATAGAGGGAGGGAGGCGGGGGGAGCAGCAGGTAGGGGGGAGGGGGGAGTCGGGGGGTGAGGCGGGGGGAGCAGCAGGTAGGGGGGAGGGGAGGGAAGAGGCAGCAAGGAGGGAAGGGAGGGGGCAGCAAGGGGGAGTAGGAAGAAGGAGGGCAGCAGGTTGAGCGGGGAGCAGCAGCCGATGATGCTCTTGTGCCCTTGTGATTGCCATCAATTTTAGGAAGCTGATACACACTATGGATTTGGGTAATCCATGCAAACGAAATATATGTTTAATAAACAAGTCCGCTACTTGCGGGGCACTAACAGACTCTCTAGCTGGAATGAAGTGAGCCATCTTGGTAAGACGATCAACTACCATAAGGATAGAATCATATCCACCTTGTGTCGTAGGAAGACCTACAATAAAGTCCATGGAAATGCTCTCCTACTTACGTAGTGGTATTTCCAAAGGCTGTAAAAGTCCAGGTGGCTTCACCCACTCTGCCTTACTTACCTAACATGAAAAACAATGTGTCACATATTCATGAATATATTTTTTCATTTTTGGCCAAAAGAAATCTCGCTTCACAAGATCATATGTCTTCTCGACTCCTGGATGTCCCGCACATGGGCTATCATGGCATTGTTGAATGACTCTCTGCCTAAGATCATTCTGATTAGGTACTACTACCTTGCCATTTCTTTTCAGCATACCATCTCTTATGGTATATCTTGCATAAGTTTGGCCTTTTTTGGATGCCAGGTCACCCTTTTCCCCGGGTTTGAATACATGAGCCTTAGGCCAAAGACTCTGGACGACGAACTCGTCCACCTTTTGAGTTTCTCTTATCTTGGTCATTACAGCACTTTCTAATACCGCGAAACTCATATTATGCATAATGCGTGACAACGCATCAGCAACCTTATTATCCTTCGCTCTTTGGTACCGAATCGTCAAGTTAAACTCCTGCATGGCCACCTAGCTTGGCGGCCTCTCAAGTCAGGTTGTTTAGAAAAATGTTTCAGAGTATCATGATCAACATCAACATAAAACTCTGATCCGTATAAATAATGTCTCCATGTTTTCAGAGCATGGATAACAGCATAGAACTCCAATTCATGAGTTGGCCAATTTCGTTGAGAGGGAGAAAGCTTCTTGCTTTCAAAGGCTATTGGCCTTCCCTCTTGGAGGAGAACTGCTCCTACCGCAATGCCACTTGCATGAGTTTCAAGGAAAAACGGTTTCTGGGGATCAACTATTTTTAACACCGGTTCTGAGACCACGGCTTGTTTTATGGTGCTAAAACTCTCTTGTTGATTCTGTCCCCATATAAACGGTACTTTATCTGAGGTCAGATCAGTCAATGGCGATACTATTCGGAATATCCTTCGATATGCCTTCGAGCCTTCGATAAAATTGGACAAATCCCAAGAATGATCACAACGTGGTCAAACTCAGAGGGATAGGCCAAGCGCAGCCACTTTCTTTGGATCCATTTCTACCCCCTCAGGAGTAATAATGAATCCTAAATATTCAAGTCTTACCATACACAGTACAGTTTTCTTTTTATTTACATAAAGACTGGCTTTTCTCAAAGTACTAAACACTATTCTTAAGTGTTCGTAATGCTCAGCAATACTTTTGCTGAACACAAGAATATCGTCAATAAAATGTATCACAAACTTTCCGATATACGGACGTAGTAAATCGTTCATAAGCATGACGAATGTAGTTGGAGCATTGGTAAGTCCAAATGGCGTTACCAGAAACTCATAATGTCAAAACTTGCTTCTAAAAGCAGTTTTATGCACATCCTCGGCTCTAATACGGATCTGATGGTAGCCACATTTAAGATCTATCTTATTGAAAATTATGGCCCCATGTAACGCATCTAGCAAATCATCGATCCGAGCCATCGGATACCTGTCCTTAATAGTGATGTTATTCAATGCTCTGTAATCTATACAGAGGTGAAAAGTATCATCTTTCTTTTTTTCTAATATCACTCGCAAGCAAAAGGTGAGAAACTGGGTTGAATCTGCCCCAACTTAAGGTATTCTTACAGTTGTCTTCGTACCTTCGCTTCTTCAGTAAAACTTAATCTATAGGGAGGCCTATTTACAGGTTCTACCCCCGGGATTAGTTCAATCTTATGCTGAACATTCTGCTCTGGAGGTAACCCACAAGGTAACTCATCCCTAAACAGTGAGAGAACTCCTCTTCTATTTGATCAGCCAGCTTGGCCATCTCTCCATTTTGAGCAACATCAGTGCTAGCCGAAGGACCATCAATCGGCTCTACCGATGCTGTACAAAGAAACAAAAACTCTTTTTGAGCTTTTCGAACTTCCATTACGGAAACCAACGGTCCTTGAGGTATATCTTTTTCACCTCGTAAGACATACAACATATCATTCATCTTGAATTGATAAATGTGCTCTTTCCAATCTATGGCTGGATTCTTCCTAGAATGCCACGCCTTACCCAGGGCTATGTCTGCACGAGCAAGCTTTGTCATTTCAAAATCAAGCTTCTCAGCATAGTCCTGAATTTGAAGTTCCAATTGGGTAACCCTTTGGTCCCATACTTCAGTTGAACTTCCGTTTGCCATTCTGACTGTATATGCATAGTCAGATGGGCTAATCTTTAATTTTAGACTCTTTACAAGCTTGGAGTTAATTACATTGTGTGTTGACGCTGAATCAAACAACACAATGACATCATGATTGACTACTTGCACTTTCATCTTAATTAACTCCGTATCGTTAAAGGCTGTATACCCCGTTTTTGCGGGCTTTGATAGGACGTGATCAGGTGCACTAGTTACTAGCTTAGCAACAGACACATAACAAAACAGTTACTGACCTTTGAGAAGATCCCGCTAGTTGAATCTGCATCTGTTCCTGCTCTGGGACTTCCCTTCATTTCCACGTCGCATTTTAAGATCACCATCTCAGCCATCCGACGATCCTTGTTTCGTGGACAGTCTTTCCACTGATGAGACTGAAGGCATCCAAAACACAAGCCTCCTGTCCTCGCTTTTTCTCTTTGCTCTGGGTTCAAAGAAGACTTCGACCAAGCTCGGGCTGCCATTGGTGTTACTTTTTTTTTCATTCCAATGGTGTTACTTGGTTTAGGAGTCTCCACTGGCTTCGCCTGCTTGGCTGAACCACTAGGTTGTGAGGCACTCCCTTTGCTAATCCACTTCTTCTTAAATCCAGTTTTCTTCGGGTACTCATACCGAGTCCCAACCTGCACAAACCCACTTGGTCTGTTCCCTTTGGCATCTTCATAGTTCAGGGCTATGGCAATTGCTTCATCTAGTGTGTTCACATACTTAGGCCGAACTTCCATCTTGATCCGATCATTCAATCCAAAGATAAAATCCTTTACCTGGATTGACTGAGGTAGAGGTTCATAAACTTTCATTACACTTTCTCTGAACTAATCAGTGTATTCCGCCACTGATAAATTTCTCTGACGACTGTTTCGATACTGATCCCAAGCTCAGGATGTTTTGTCAGGAGATAAGAAGTGTTTTCTAAATTCTTTTTTAAACCCCTCCCAAGTAGTCGATGCCATACCATCTTTCTGCTGTTTTATCCACCACCTATCCGCTGCCTCATTAAACATATGGGTGGCCTCGTGGATTTTCTTCATATCATTCCTGATTTCACAAATGGCGAAGGCTTCATCCCATTTGTGTAACCAGGTCTCTATGATATCGGAACTATGGTCAGACATCCGACCAGAATACTTTTCTAGACTATAATTGGCAATATTAGGCACCTTGGCCCTTCTAGGCTCGACTGTATGAACATTGGTTTCAGGCTCCATTGGAGATTTACCTTTGTCCTCACGAGATAGTCTAGCAGACATACTATGAACCATTTTCCTGAGCTTGGATTGCCCTACATTTGCTTGTAACAATTGCGCTAAAATCTGTTGCAAGGCATCCTCCAATAATGCAATTCTACCAGATAGTGTATGGCCTGTTGGGCGTGACACCTGCGGGGTTGGCCGGACTCCCGACTCTATGGGATCCACCCTAGAAGCTTTTTCTTCTACTTCCATTAGGTCGATAGGTGTTTTTTTAAAAACAAATAAAACACCGCCTAAAACTGTATTTACAAACGGCTTTTCAATCTCCTAACCCCAAAAGGTATCTAACCAGGCGTAACTATCAATTGAAAGTAATTGAGAACCAAACCAAATATCTTTTCCCTATACTAGGGAAATATCTGCAATCAGAAATAACTCAAACACCGAGGCAAATAAACGAGCATATACTTCAACAAAACTTAGAAGGCATAGAAAGCTCCCTAGTCATATTTCTGCTGCATGAAGAGATTAACTTGTCCCTGTAAGGTTGTTCCAAGCATTTATGACCTGCCTTGTGACCACGAACATGCTGTACTGTCTACCCCTTTCCATGAGCTCACAACCAAGCGCAGTCTTAACTCATGTTCAGCGACTAAGTGCAACCAATGAAGGCCTAGCTCTACGGGCTATCAGGCCCAATAGTCGAGTCCACGACTAACAAGCCATTTACACTGTCATAACATCCGAACCTTGCAGAGTAATTGACCCACAATCTCTGTTACGCTCCAGCCTTTGGTGTTAACCAACGCTCCACCAACCAGTCACGACACCATCTAATAGACTATGTGCTTCGTCTGATAGCGGTCCACAGCAACGTACGTAGTTCTACTAGCCACCGAATCCACTACTTGCAGAATTCACAATACTACGCTTTTTTTCACACCCAGCTCCTGCTTGCGGCACTACCCAACAAGACACTCATCTTTGAAGTACCAACATCGATAACGTTAAAGGATCTCCACGTAGCGCAGATATCAAAACATAGACTTCTTTTAAGTGGTTCATCGTGGATATCTAGATTAGTTTCGCTAGCCCTAGGCTAGCTACAGATTGACAAACGGAATCACAATAATTATAAAACTAGCCCGTACTCACAGGCTCCTACAATCCCATCTTCAATCAACGATGAAAGATACCAAAATATTATAGTCAGCTAGTCCTAAAGGTAACCACCTGTAAACCAGCGCATGCACCACTCTTAGTCTTTTTCTTCGACGCCTTCAATCAACGACGAAAGATACCAAAATATTATAGTCAGCTAGTCCTAAAGGTAACCACTTGTAAACCAGCGCATGCGCTACTCTTAGTCTTTTTCTATGATCCTGTAAGACAAGATCCCCGCTCCTCTATTCGCTTCCCGGTGGTAGCACGCTAAGGCTTAACGAAGAATAAGATCAACAGCCCGACGTTCCGCCACGCTCTGCCTGTTGAATACCAAAGCCCAAGACCTCTCTTGATCCCCCTCATCCCAATTGCCTGCTGCTCTGATACCAAATATCACGTATAAACATTCTAAGGCCTAACTCTCTTTTCCCAATCACGGGCATAGGCACATATTTTCCTCCCAGCCAACCTCAATGGTAGCAAGCTCACAGAATCTCTTACGTGAAAGTTCCTGCTTGTCAAATTCCAACGAGCCCCAATTCCCTAGATGGATCTAGTATGCCACATGTCTACATTTTAGGGTACCTCCTAAATGCATAATTTACTCCTCTCTTGGGATATCATGGAAATCATTTGCCCCTTGGCACATTTAGTGCATTTATACCCCTTAGCCTTAGATCCACCTAGTCTAGTGCCATATCACCCTCACCAAGGACCTTGACTTTGATTCCTTTGTGATCCTTTATGTAAAGCCCAAACAAATATAATACAAACATTGATCCTTCAAAAGAAAAGGTCTACTGACCCTTCCGAGGTCATGTCACCTCAACTTGAGCGTAACAAGAATCAAGTAGATTCCATTCTTCTCCTACACCACCTGTATTGGGGAGGTGTTTTCATGTGGGAGTTGCTCCCCTTGGATCCATTGTGAGAGACACACCAGTTTGAACAATAGGTGCCTCAGAAGGTTCGTAGCAGATAGAGTGCAGTCAGGATACAACAGATAGAGGCAGCCAATCCGGCAGAGTGGATAGACACAGATGACATGCCGATCACAGAGTCCACCTGGTGGGGAGCTTTCTTAGGGGTTTTGGTCACACATGTGGACCAGCCTCCAGTTGGGGAAAATCTCCTTCTTTTGGCTGGCAGCACGTTGCTAGTGGCACATGGATGCCTCCCAGTGGACGCTTGGTTAGGAGCACATGTGGGTGGATGGTGCTTGCCATTGTTGCTTAGGAGGGGACTTGGAGACTATCCCACACTGCCTTTAAGCAGCCCAGGAGATTTGGCAGTGCTCCCTGAGGATTATGGTGTGATTGGGTCATATTCGCATGGGGCATTATTATTTGGCTGAAGGCAATAATCTTACTCTTGGCCATACTCTTCACACCGACATCACATGCGGAGGTATTACCACCACTAGCCTTTGGCCGCTTGTGTAAGAAAGCTCATAGGTGCCTAAAAACAATACTTGACCGCGGATCACTATCTAGAATAAAAGATCGTTCTCCATTCTTCTTGACAAAAGGTTAGCAACCACATCCCCCTAGCGAAACAAAGAGGTACCACATAGTAAGCAAATTTAACCCAACATATAATTCGAACTCTCATGTGCTTTATGATGATGAGTCTGATCTTTTTTTCTCCCTAGAGAAAAAAACCATCAAGTAATCGTGGAAAACACAATAAAAAGAGTCAACTATCCATGAGGCACTGGAAAAAGGCCAGCTGTCCTCCTGTAGCCTGCTTCGCAGGGTCCTAGATCTCAATGCAAGCGCACCCTAGAAGTAGCTGCCAACTAGTGCGGGGGGAATACAACAGTGGATTCCTCAATGTGTGAATATGGCTGTAGACCAAGCCATGTAGCTGCCTCTAGATGTTCCCCTCGAAACCATATAAACCTTGCTTCCAGTTGGTGTAAGGTATTGATTGTCATCTTGAAACCGTCCCAAAACTTTGGCCCTTCACACACTCACTTTTCTGTTTTTGGTGGAATATTTTTTTTTGCTTTATATTACAGAGTCATTATCCCAAAATGGGATGTGCCAAAATAGATCAACAGAAGATGTCAGTATATGACAAGTATACATCAGAGTCTATGTACTGAGTTTGCAGACAATCATAGAAAGATTGCTATAATGAGAGCGTGAAAGAAGAGAAAATAGAGAAAGTGGGATCACCAAAGACACTATGATTTTTGTCCTTCCATAGAGTCTAGAGTGCCCAGTAGCGAACCTAAGTGAAAAATAAGTGAAACTCTTGTCTAGGTGGGTGCATCCTGAAAAGCCAGGAAAACTTCCTAAAAGTAGCATTTGGAAATCTAGTTCTCAAATGCTGTCCAAGGAAGCCCAAGAAATCACAAGTGTGAGAGCAATGCCAAAGAAGATGAGGCACTGATTTCCATGGAGCCAAACGTCTACAGCAAACAGTCGGAGCAATGTGTCTGTAATCAAACCAGATATGAGTGTCAGTGAGTGGTGAGGGGGACCGTCCTTCTAGAAATCTCCGCTAGAAGTCCTTAGAGTTGTTACTAAACAAAATGTTCAGTAGCTCCTCCTCGTTTCGACGAACGAAGTCTAGTTTCTTCCTCCGTACTAGTTTACGGTACTCGCGTAGCGTATCTGGTGCACTCAAAAGATTGTTTTTGGTTTCGAATCGGAGCTGATGGCGTAAAGCCTTACACTCATCATCGTACCAGCTATTACAGGGTACGGTCCCAAGGGGTGGTGTCGGGTGGAGTGGGTGGTGTGGGGGAAAGCATGAAGAGCAGCCTTGCGTAGCGAGCGGGTGACAAGGGCAGCACGATCCTCTAAAAGAGGTATGAAGTCAATATAAGCGAGAAGTATGTAGGGACTGCTAGAGTAAGTAGGTGAGTGATCCTAGTCAAAGCGTATATCGTGGTAGGTGGAGTAAGAACTCAGTGGGGTGGGAAGGTGCTATGTGAAGGGGGGAGGAGATACTAAATAAAAAATAGATATGATCAGCCCCTGGAGGGAGAGGCGCTACAGTGAAGTCAGTGATGCGAGATGTGAAGGCAGGGGATCCCATGATGTAATCAACAACGTTGAAGCCTCCCCCATGTGGGAAGCACGTGAGAGGAGAGGCTAGAGCTACGAGCTGACTTGCTGTATTTGGGGATTTTGGGTAAGTGATCTTTGTAGAGAGGTGGATCTGTATACTCTGGGCTGCTTCGTAGTCTAGTTCTCTTGTGATTCCACTTCAGTAGGCACACCCTTGCTATGGTTCTCACTAGCATGTGTATTGATCCTTGAGCATTTCTTCTTATTCTAGCACTTCTATGTTCAATTCCGCACTAGCAACTGCACCATCACTGGCAGCACGGTTCACTCTCTGCACTCGTTTTAAGTGGCATCATCACTGCGCGATCACTACACCATAGCGCACGATGCCACCACGCATTCCTTGCAACGAACACCAGTGGCCTTCGGCCTATGGTAACCCTTCCGGCAGTAATCGGATCTCCCCTCATATAGTTTATGGTGATCACGGTTGGATTCTACTAGTGTTGAGTAGCAAGGTATCCTAGGGTTCTAGAGGAGAGAGGTCTTATGCCAAGAAGTTCTGATACCCTTGAAGGAGCTAGTGAGAGGTACTTCAGGAGAGTGGAGAGAAGTCTTTCTGCAAACCAAACTTGATACTACACTTCACTTTTATTTTTCATAAAGTACACCCAAACTTTTCTGCTGCAGTCATCAATAAAAGTGACAAAATAATGACAGCCGCCAATAGATGCAGCTTTAGTAGTTCACACATCAGAGTGGATTTCATGACTATCTAGTCATTCAAGCTGTAGGCTCAAAGGATCCACTCATCCAATGTATTTTGGGTATTGTGGAAGATACAAGCCTGGTCACACCATTGCATGGGCTTGTAGCCCTATTTCTCACCACACTTGCAAAGATCACAACATCAAGAATGAGAATCCTACTAAGAGTGGTGTAACTTGGAAGGAGAGAGAAACTCCAACAGAGACAGGGGAGAGAGAGAGTGAGAGTGAGACAGAGAGATAGAGGGGATGGGTAGGAAAGAGAAATTGCTATAGAGAGAGACATAGAGGTGCTACTTAGCCAAAATTAACAGAGGAGGAGGGGCAAGAGCAAGAGGGGGTAGAGAAACATGGGGTAATTACAAGAGAGTTAAGGCCCATATTCCAAAAATGGAGGGAGAAATAGGCTAGACTAGAACACTGGACCAGAGAAAGAGGCCAGACCACCTACAGAGAAACTCACTCAAGACGTCCCACCTCCTCTTGAATGCCATTTGGGGCTGATTTGGGGAAGGTCCATATGGGAGGATGGTTAAGAAGCATTACGCGCGGCATAAGTTTCCGAAGTCCTCAGGGTGAGCACACAGTGAACCCATTGGTGCAGTAGCCAGAGCAAGTAACTTCCTCGAAACTCTCATTGATCTTGACTAACTGGATCCCTAATGGTCAGATCGGGACTCTGACGGAGAAGAAGTGCAAAGTGGAGAGCGGGTGAAAGAGAAAGATAAGGACGGGGGCTCATTCGGAGCTCATCAAGGTCAAGGCAGCCCCCCTTTTCCTCTTGCAACGATGTCTTCATCAACAACAATTTCTATGGGAGTGGTGACTCCTCCTCCATTGGACTCAACATCCACTGGTCAAGTTGCTATTTCATCTGTTATGCATAACTCATGTTCCCAGTCAAGTCTTGCTTCTACATCCATCCCACCCGTGGGTACTCATTTTGCCTAGTTATGTCCTTAACTTCCATGAATGTGGCACCTCCTTTTTCATCTACATTGCCTTTTCCACTATTTATGTCCTTTCCTACTACCTACCCATCATACATGGCTTTGACTCCGTCCCTTTCTTTCCTAGCTGCTCTTGCATTTTCAAAACCCCCACATCTTCTATGTTCTCACCCTGAGCTTCTGCAATAGTGGGGACTTCCACATATGTAGTACCATCTATGTACACTTCCCCTATGGCTACATCAGTAGTGACTTCACCTGAGTGATGGAAATGTAACAACCCCTGCTAGGCTTAAAATACCCGTGTGGATGGCTTGAAGCTACATCACCGAGTGTGAGGGGGCTGAGAGGCAAGAAAGTAGAGGCAAATGAGGGCAGAGGGAAGATGGCGAGGGGGAGCTTGTTCAATGAGCAGGCAAGAGCTCATGGGAAACAAATTGGACCGCTCCTTCTTACGAGATCTAGTTGAGTGTACATGTTGGCTATTTCTGTAAATATGTGATAGTCGGTCTAGATGATCCTGTACATTTCTCTACATTTACCTTTAGGTGTCCTTAGGATACCAATAAGGCCTGGATTAGTATACTTGGGGGCCTTGTTATGTGGAACTTAGGCACATCAAATCCTTTATAACAACAATAAGCACAAAAACATAAGCTATCAAAGAGGATTCACTCTTGTTACATGTCAAGTTTTTGTGTATGCTATACGATTTAGGTATGGGATTTTTTTGCTCTCCATATAATAATGTACATATATGTTTACAATGTCATTGGCAAACATTGCAGTTTTTGAATTTGCCATTTGCATTGGACGACAAAAAAGTTGGGGAGGGTTCTTTTTTCCTCATGAAATTGTCCTTAGAGTTAACTTGCAATCAGATAGTTTATTAGAACACTTTTGATTCTTTCATTCAATCTTGAAAAGCTAACTTTCAACATGGCTGAGTACCCATATATTGGGTGTGGCTTTGTTGTGGTGTTACAGTCACTGGACTTGCTCAAGGGCGCTATTTTCCAAGAAGACTATGCACCCTGTATCCCTTTTACATGGATGTTGTTGGGTCCAAAAGGAGTAATCTTGCATAAGTGAATGTAAATAATCATTTCTAGGTTTGAGGGTGTGACCTTTGCTAAAGTTTGTTAGATCTTTCATATCGGTTGTTGTAAAATGAAATTTTGTATTTAATTTCCTTAAACAACTTTTCCAAGTATTTTCACTGCAGGTATATGGGCACATCATTGGTATGTTCGAGTTGAATAATTTGTGAGCTTCTAAATCTCTCTTAAACCTTGACATAAACTAGATAATGGATGATGATCTATATGAAATATGAAGCTAATAGCAATGCTTTCTATCGTGGATGCATTAATGATGAGTCAATCGAAGTTCACTTACGGCTTGTTTTGTAAATGTCAATGAACTGAGTTAGTTTGCTTACTACCGTTGAAATTGAACGGCACATTTCATGCTATTCATTCGTCCATAGAAGTATCATTGAAGTCCTGGATAACCTTTCATGATTTGTTTTAGACAAACAATATTGCATGAAGTTCCAAGCAATTGGATGCTCACTATGGGAGCACCCACAAGGTCGTTTACAAGCTCGAGGGAAAACACCAACTTTTAGTTTTGAAAGTCTGGCACTAAGTGATTTCTTTGACATGCAAGATCAGCGCGCAAAGCCTAACTTATACAGTGACAGGATGGACCACCTCTCACAAACTCTACCGCCCATGGATTCTGATAACGCCGCTGTGATACCACTGCTAGAAATAATGATAGAGACTTTGCCCTAACTCGTTTAATATTGCATGCACATAAAACAACTTGATCACAATGACTAGCTTTGAAGACTAAACCCATCATGTTCTTACTTTGAGATATAAACTACTCATAGCGTTTCAAAGAATAGATGCGAGACAGAATGATTGATTTATTACTGTCAAAATGGAAGGACAAACTCCTACAACCTATGCGCCTCAACCCGACTAGGTTTGTTGACGTTAGGATGCGTCAATTTTACGAGAAAAAACCTATGAGCAGTATTATCCGAGCGTGTTTTTCAAGAGATTTAAAAAATTATATTTGTTTAGGAAACATGGTTTTTATACTTTTATTTTCACTAGAGCTAGATCCCTTTGTTATAAAAACATACGGAATTTTCACTCATTCAATTTTACATAACATAAATTTTCTTCTTCATAGACATCCTTTGTACCCTTGCTATTACCGAAAAAAAGTATTGAAAATTAATTCCTTTAAGAAACATCCCTCATAATCACTCTCAATGTAATAATATTATACATATATAATTACTTATTAAACACATCAATGTAATAATATTATACATATATAATTACTTATTAAACACATTTATATCAATATAACAAGAGCTTTCTAGTGTTTTAATAGCATAAATAACAAGATATTTATGGATATGATTCTAAAGAATTTTTAATTACTATAAATAAGTATTAACTTGGGCTTATATATCACTCTTATAAAATATATATAATATTTAATTCTATATATGCAAGATTTTTTAAAAATATAACCCCATAGATGTGCTCAAATGGGTGGCTGAGTGGCTGAATGACTATATTTGGATATTGGATGTGAAAGTTATACCAACTTTTAAAAGTGCTATTCATGGTAGTTTCGCTAGCGAAACTACCTTGGAAGACCTACTTCAAAGGGGTTTCGCTGGTGAAACTACCTTGATGGCTTACTTCAATGAGGTTTCTTTGGATAAACCCTTTCGTGAGGCTAGGTGGTTTTCAATGTCACCCCTTATTAAGTAAAAGTTGTAAGAAGGATCATAAGGGAATTTTCATAGAGAAGTCTACTCTACATGTGGGTTTCTTCAAAAGCCATACCATTATGTTACTCACCATCCCCAAAGATTCATGTAAAGATTCATGTATAAAATAGGCATTGCTATAATACTTTGCATATTTCTAAGTGAAACTATGTTTTGTTCCGATCTATTTTTGCCATATTTTTACATAGTTGAAAGCTTTGTTTCCCTTCGCTCGGATGCTCGAAATATTTCGCTCGAAAAATGCTCGTCTCCGTTGACGTTACATCAACACACTTTCTTTGGGTGAAATCTTTGATTGATTATATTATATGAGTAGCAACCTAAAAAAAGGTGCTATAATTACATTAACTGAAAATTTCAGTATATGCGAAAAAGACCTCATGATCTATGCAGCGGGTCTGCAAACAATCAAAGAAAGATTGCTGCAGAGAACGCCTAAAAAAGCCAAACAGAGAGAAAGTAGGATCACCGAAGACTTTACAATTCCTATATGTCCATAAAGTCCATAGTGCCCAGTAGCGAACCAAACGAAGAAAAGATGAAACTCCGGTCTGGATGAATGAAACCCAAATAGCCAGCAGAACTTCCCAAACGGAATAGATGGGAACCTCGCTCGCAAGCGCTGTCGAAGCAGATCAAAAAACTCACGAGAGCACGGACAATGCCAAAACAAGTGAGGCACGGTCTCCGAAGAAGCAGAACATCTATGGCAAAGTGCAGGAGCAATGTGTCGATGAGCTAATAGTTGTCCAGATGGAAACACTTCCAAAAGAACTTGCCAAAAGAAAACCTGTTACCGAAGCGGTACTTGATAGGTCCAAAGTTGCTATAATCTTTTCCTCCACCACTTGGCTGGGCAATGCATTCGCCAAACAGAATCACCTCTCTCTCAAACCCAAGGCTGAGACAAAAGGATTTTATACAATGCAGGTACAGTAATCTGAGATAGCCTCAAAGGACGAGAAGAGGATCCTGGAGAAGTCAAAGTCCAATCTTCCAACCGGTGCTGGAGTTCCAAAGGAGGAATCGGAACAAAAGGCGAAAGCATAGAAGTAATTTGTCGCCACAAAGGACATTAATGAGAACCCAATCCATATGAAGTGGCTGCTAGAGAAAAGGGGAGCATAGTACCAGCATCATCTATAACATCAGCAACCGAGGTGATGCCTTTAAACGAGACATCAACACACACACACACACACACACACACACCCACCCACCCACACACACACTAGATAGACTCGACCAGCTCTACACCCTAAGCAACTCTCATTAGAGTCGGTTGGAGATGAAGAAGGAAACAGTGAGCAGCAATTTCAACTTGTAGAAGCCACGAATTGCCACCCGAACGTTCTCTACCACGCTACCACCTCAGAAGTGTTAGCCATGTATATGTGAGCGCAGTATCCTCCAATCACGTGTGCATCTCTTGCATGGACCAATAGAACCGAGACTCCACGTAGTGTGCCCTCCACCAAGTTGGCCAATGGCACGAACCCATCTCCAAAAAATAAGGGCTCATCACCTTTTAATAAGGAATATCCTCTGCAAAGAAAAAGTGACGGAGAGCAATGTACGCACCCTTTCGTTCCTGTGAATCCCATGGCTTGGCCAAGGATCCCTTTGACATCTTCTGTTTCTTTTGTTTTGGATCATATGCATATGCATTTCCACTTGCAGTACCACTCACCGAGGCATCCCCCAAAGCAGCCACATCTGCAACAATCTGAGCTGTAGCCATTTTCAGAGCTGCCTTTGCCTGCAATCTTCGACAAGTATCTTTCACATTTTTGGGAGGAGCGGTACACTTGTCAGCCCCTAAGCCCCCAAGCCCAAGATATTGTGCCCTTATGCGGGTCGGTCAACCTCACACACACCAAACAGGAAAGAGAGAGAGCGAGAGAGATTAGAGAACTGCAAGTGATGTTAGGGAAAACCCCCTAAGTGGTGGGGAAACCCTCTACTACAGATAGGCTGAATTGCTCCACTGCTGAGATGCCAACAACAATGGAAGGGGGGGCAATATGTAGCCTCAGCCCCCCCTAGTCGGTCACGATACTAGGGGCCGACTAGTCTACAATGTGGGCCAACCCACAGCCTAGGGGCTGCTGATCCCTCCTGCTCTACATAAGGGGATGTTAGGCAGCCCTACAAGGGGCTGATCCCCTGCCCTCTAGCTTGACTACAAGCGCTCTAGGGCCAGTTGCCTCATGCCCTCTAGAAGGGCTGCACCCTGCCCTACATAATGGGGATGCTCCCCCTCCCTATGCCTTGACTAGCAGGCAGGCCTAGGTGGCCGACCTGCAAGTCGGTCCACCTGAGCCTATAAAGGGCATGTAGGGGCTGAGACTGCAGCATACTCCTGGCCACGCAAGCCTCCTAGGCTATCTAGAAGGGTGCGCCTCCATGAGGGCTGCTATGAGATAGCAAATGGGAAAGCAAGGGGCCTTGGATGGCCACACAACCCAAGTGCATGTCTACCCTACCTTAGGCTACCCTCACGGGGTTGGTGGGCACACCCACAAGCAAAGGTTCTCTCTTTGAACCCTAGCCTAACCTCTCTCTGGGCGGGCACACCCACAACAAAGGCCCTCTCTCTCTCCATTTCTCACTCAGCCACTGTCCAGTTTTTGGACTCAGTCCTACTCTTTCATGCCACAGTCACCACAGTTTCAGCATGGACATGGGTGGACTGACACACCAGAGGCCCGTGAGACCCTACTCACGGAGATACATAGTTTTCATGAGCGTGAGATGGAGCTGGCTCGCTTCACACAGGAGCAGGTCCGCTTCAACCAAGAGCAGAGCCGCATCATACAAGAGTAGTCTAGGGCCATTCGGGAGCAAGCGGGTCTTATTCAGCGACTTATACACGATATCATGCAGCTTCGACAGGAGGTCACAGCCATACACAATGCCCCAGGGAGTACCCCGGTGGTCGAGGCACAGATTGCGAGCATGCAATCTGCTATTGAGGAGACTTCCAGATGGGTTGACGTGGCCAAACGGGAACCCGCAAGGGTCACCGTTTCGGCTACCCTCATGGAGCAGCAGCAGAGAGCCAGTAAGGCTCTCAACATCAGAGTACGCAGGATCCCACGCACTGAGGCTACACCGATGGTAGATGCGACTACGTTCGTGACCGCTACCCTGGGTGTGGCTGAGCACAGGATAGAGAGGGCATGGCGAGTGGGGAGAGATCCCAACTGAGAGCAACTCGTGATCATACGATTTCATGACACTCAGGCACGACTTTTAGCTCTACGACGCAGGTCAGTCCTTCGAGATCAGCCAGCGATATCTATGGATGAGGACCTCACACCTCTACAGGTTGAGGAGAGGCGCTCTTTGCTGCAGCAGCGGGATCAAGCCCGAAAGGAGGGGAAGTGGGCAGTGGTACGAGAGGGACTACTTCTTACAGGCTCCCGTAGGACACGTGCCCCTTCTCCTACATAGGGAAGCGGGGCCTATGAGACTCAGATATTCGAGACTCTGTCCTGCACCATTTGGAATTGTAATGGTACCTGATGGTCAGAATCAGGGAACTTCTCGGAATCCTATACAGGCCACGACATAGTCTTCTATATAGAGACACATCAGAGTCCAGAGTGCCCTCTCCCAATAGTCAGCGGATATACATGGGAGTTTGCCTACAGAGATGAGACGAGGGGTACAGGAGGAGTTCAAGGTTCAGGTGGAGTTGCAGTCCTTTTTAGATCCACACTTCGGGGAATCATTTCACTAGAGCAGAGAGATACACATTCTAGATTTCTTTGGATCCGGATATGACACATGGACAGCTAGGATCTGCTTGTCGCAGTTTGCTACTTCTCCCTGGAGACCTCCCACTTTGCCAGAGATATTCGAGGTGATGATGAGACATCCCCATTTGCTGCCCTTTATCAGTCCATCGTTGACTTTTCTAGCCGCAGAGAAGTCCTTCTAGTGGGGGACTTCAACTCGAGGAGAAGGACCTGTCAGGTACCACTTCTTGATTTCAGAGATGATTCCACTTTACTAGCAGATGTTGACCTTGAGGAGGCAGGTATGCCACGGGTTTCGGCTGACAGGCAAGGTCCACTCTGATCCTATGGGCAGGCCCTATTAGACGTAGGCAGAATACATGATCTCATTATCTATAATGGTCTTGACAGATGGCCCGCTTCAGGTGGTTTCACATGCTTTCCACATGGGGGGGGCTCCAGTGTTGTTGATTACATCATGGGAGCATTTCTGGCTGCCAGGGCAGTCCCAACGCTGGCCTTGAATGCTACCTCTTAACTATTCTAACTAGCTCTCTAGTGGGTACAAGTTATTTGCGACTGAAACTAAGGCTAGGACTTGACCTACACAGCTCATGCCTGACATGCCCGTGGACAAAGGTCTCACATCGAGGCATGGAATACAACAAAAGCACTTATCAAGGCAACTACTATTGTATATTTCTGCGCTTAATGTTGAGTCCAGTGTGTCATGATGTACCATTTCCTTCTACTTAACCTGGCGGTAGGTTCATTGCTTCCAAGTAGTAGGCCAAAATCTATGGGAACTCCTAACAAAACTTTCATCCAACTAGACCGCCTCATGGGTTCCACGATCTCGAAACTTCATCTAGAACTTCGATTGCGTGACCCTTTACTTATGGAGGAGAATCTGAGAATCTGCTCCTGTAGCACCTCTCCCCCCAGGGGCTGATCACACATACCTTTTCTTTCGCATCTCCACCTCCCTTCGCACAGCACCTTCCACCCCACTCAGTGCTTACTCCACCTACCACGATATACGCTTATATATGCTTTGATCGGGATCACTCACCTTCTTACTCTGGCCGTCTGTACATACTTCTCGCTTATATTGACTGCATACCCTTTTAGAGGATCGTGCTACCCTTGTCACTCGCTCACTACACGAGGTTGCGATTCATGCTTTTCCCCACACCACCCGCTCCACCCGCCCACGACCCCCTCGAACCGTACCCTGTAATAGTTGGTACGATGATGAGTGTAAGGCCTTACGCCGTCAACTCAGATTCGAAACCAAAAACAGTCTTCCGAGCGCACCAGATACGCTATGTGAATACCGTAGACTGGTATGGAGGAAGAAACTAGACTTCCTTCGTCAAAACGAGGAGCTACTGAACATTTTGTTTAGTAACAACTCTAAGGACTTCTAGCGGAGATTTCTAGAAGGATGGTCCCCTCCACCACTCACTGACACCCAGATCTGGTTTGATTATGCACGCACACTTTATGACATCCCAAATCAGCCAGTCCCTAGCCTCTCACACATGCCTCGTCCCACATCCTGCACCCTCTTCACTAGAGGAGGGGTAAAGGATGCTGTAATGAAACTTCATAATGGCCGAGCGAAGGATCATGAGAGACTATGCACTGAGTTCATTGCATGGACCACATTCTGACGCTCAGATGTATCATCGAGAAGGCGAGGTCACAAAAGCAGAGGGTTTATTGTTGCTTTGTGGATTTTCGCAAGGCATTTGACACGGTCCCGAGAGCCCGCCTCATACGGCACCTACAAGACTTGGTTTATGACCAGGAGATCATTTGGGCTGTCATGGCACTTTACGAGAGAGTTTTTGGCAGAGTTCGGGCAGGATTCGGGTGGACAGACGAGATCATGAGTACCATCGGGGTCAAACAAGGGTGTCCTTTGTCGCCTACCTTGTTTAGCCTCTACATTGACGAGCTTGAGATAGTGATGCAGACACAGGGGGGTGTAGGTTGCTCTCTTGCGGGCACGCTGATCTAGATTTTGCTCTATGCAGATGATGTGGCTCTCTTGTCTTCCTCAGCAGAGGGGCTTCAGAGACACCTAGATGCACTACAGTCCTTTTGTGAGTCTCATGATTTGAAGGTCAACCTATGTAAAACCAAGGTCATGATCTTCAATACATCTCCAGCCATCATGCCCCAGGAGCAGTTCACATTTGCGGGGTCATCTGTTGAGATAGTTTCATCATACACTTATCTTGGGGTTATCTTCTCTGGACCGAGCTTCACTATGAGACCCGCGATGCAAGCACGCTTGAGTAGAGGGTATGCCTCATTGGCCAGGCTAGAGAGGCAGTGCTTCCGCTCACACTTTTAGGATCCACATACCAAGGGGTTGCTTTTTGACTCCTTGGCTCGCCCAGCGGGGATGTACGGCAGTCCTTGTTGGGGGCCAGACTTGTCAGATACAAAGTGGGCCTGTGTGGAGCAGCTACAGGTTCTCATGCTATCACGGATGATTTGTGGTAAGTCATCCGTTCCTCACCAGATCATTTAGGCTGAGTTTTGGTCACCCCCTTTACAGCTAGATGCTGCATTTCAGGTCATCACATATCTGTACCGAGTTAGGGAATATGGGGATTATACCTCGGGGCATAGCAGGCTACCATGGATAGCTTTATCCTCTTCTATGGCACTTGCAGTAGGAGGAAATCAGAGGTGCTCGTATGCACGTATAGAGAGATGGTTTGAGCAACCGGGGCTCCACATGGATAGACTACCTCCCTTCCAGTATAGCATGGATGCTTCGTTCTCTCCCCTCTTATCACACGAGGTCAACTAGGTTATTCGTGAGGATCTACTACAGCTACATACTTTTCGTACCTGGTTGGAACCGAGTGAACTCCCAGTGAAGCTTAGCTTCTACAGAGATCACTTCTTACATATCACAGCGGAGGGTTTCATTGACCCACCAGGATACACACAGATTCACCTACCCCACTCGATGAGGATCTCTCTTCGGCAACTCCGGGTCTCTTCACACAGACTTCGCATCGAGAGCGGCAGAGCAGAGCGACTACCCAGGGAGCGGCGCATATGCACACTATGTGACATACAGGAGGTTGAGACAGAGGAGCATTTCATCTTCAGGTGTCTTGTGTACTATGAGATCCGAGGACGTTTCCACTGCCTCTTCAGAGATAGTTATGGGATTTTAGCCCATTTCCTCTCCTACCCAGACGAGCGGTCTTTGGTAGGTTTCATTCATGAGGCACTTAGACACCGCGAGAGGATACTCTAAGCACGGAGAGAGGAGTAGACTTCTTCCTCGGTTGATCCCTCTCAGAGCTCTATCACGGAGTTCTTTGAGCTAGATCACATGGACCCCAATGAGACGAGGCCTTGACATGATCGTGACCCGGAGCCCGTGACCCGACAGCTCAGACAGAGTGTTGACACACAGATCACACTTGGAGACATCCCCTCCTTGTTTAGAGTTGGAGCCCGATCGACGGGGGTCACAGTAGCCCTGGTTAGACGCAGAGCTACGATTAGGAGATGTGCCAGGACCGCACCTCTGAGTGGCCGACAGCATTTTATTGCCGACTTCATGCCTCCACTGCCTCATCCATCCTGATATCTTGTTGTTGCTACTAGAAGGTTGGAGTAAATGTTGTAGCGACGGTAACACCCTCCTGTTAGTTACCGGTCTTCTCACTTTTCCTTTGAGGACATTGCTGCCAATAATGACCTCTCTGGCCACATTAGTTACGTGTACATGATGCCTTGAGTGCTTCCCGTTCTTCAGCTGATGCTTCCGTCCTTTTTGCTTAGCTGCGAAAGCCTCAGGCTGACTCTCATAGGTACAACCTACAAATCTCTCCTCCTGGTCAAGCACCATTGGGACTAGTTCCTCAAATGTCAATGCATCCATCCTTCCACTGGTTATCAATGATAAATAGAAGGCACCATACTGAGAGGATAGCTGGGACACTAGAGTTATGGCCATGTCCTTGGAAGATATCGGCTTCCCTGCTTGGAGGATCTTTTGCTGAAGTTCTTGTAACTTGTTGATGTGCTTCCGCATCGATGAAAACTTCTTGGGATCCAACAATCTCATCTGGAATTCTAGGCAAACCCTCTTCATGGACACCAAGTGCTCCCCAATACTCTTGTCCACCATCATATGCTTCACATGATTAATCAAGTGAGGAGTACAGTTAAGAAATATAAACGACCTTACCCTAGCATTGACAGTCCCACAGCTGAGCCAAGGTCTCAGTCTCCTTTTGCTACAGGATCCTTTGATTGGACACAACGGGAGTGGGCCTGTCAACTTCCATCAAAATGAAATCCGCCAGATCATACGACTGTAGCACAGACTCCATCATGATCGGACAATTATGGTAATTGAGTCCATCCAATTGACATTCGATCAGGAAGGTGGGCAAAACTGGAAATTTTTGCCTTGCTCTCTTCCATCTCGGATAGGGCCGCCATGTTGGAGTGAAGAGGGAATGAAACTGAGAAGAGATGGTGATGGGATAGAAGGAGAGAAGGGGATGGATGGAAAGAAGGGGAGAAGAGGCCTGGATATGGTGATGAAGAGGCTATCAGCCTACAAGACCTTCACACTTCGCTGCCCTGCCCTTGAGAAAACCTCCCTTCGAATCTGAAAACACCCTTCAAAGTCTGTGTACCTTCCTTGACTCCCAAACAGTCCACACCTCACATACTCCTCACGAACACATCCGAACAACAGCCCTAAACCTTCTCTCTGTGTGCTGGCTCAATAATCCCTCCACACCTCAGGTCTAGCCAACTGTGGCTCTAATACCATGTGAGAAGTGCAGCGGAACTAAACGGAAATGAAGGGAAACAGAGCCAACCACTGATAAAACAAAAGAGGAACACAGCTAAAAAACAACAGGTAATCTTCAGATTGGAAGATATTGAGGCCGGGGCAATCATGGAATCAGGCCTGCAGAGTGTACTGGCTCCAAGAGACAGTGGCCTAGCACACCATCTAGAGCATGGATCCAAAATAAAGGAATCGAGTCATACACAAGCTCATTGCAATCATTCCTAGATACAAAGTAGAAGGCCCATGATCCACCAATACCAAAATAAAATAGCAATCTCAGGATAACATAACACCCACAAGCACCTTCTGACATCGCAAGAAACAGCAAAATATAAGAAACGAACCCACAGCTCACTGGGAAAAGTCTCTCTGTATTTGCATCAGGTAACAACCACGTACTGCTTCACAGATGTCTTCTTGTCTCAAGTCTAGTTGCACATGGAGCCAGGGAAACTCTTTTAATGACGAACATAAGTCAGCGATCTAGCTTCCTCGTCAAATCAGCAACCCACCAATCACGAGGTCCTAGGTAGATCCATAGACAAATCAGTGCATATATTAAACTGCCTCTGCCTTATCACCATCCAGTCACTTCATAAGAGCAGCCAGGGAGAATCTCGAATGAACTCTCGAATCTAGAAAACCAACTAGCAAACTGACTAACTCTTGTCTCAATGCAATTCGATCAATCAATCGCCATACTGATCGTCCTCACGCCACACCAACAGACGAAAGACACCAGCAGCAAAGCTTTCTTCTCAGGAAATGTCCCATGATCAAATCAGCAAATGATCACAACAAGAACGTATCGCAAAGAAGTCGTCCAGTTCCCTTAGAATGAATTACAATCAACAACCAGCCTTTCACTACCCTCACGATAAGTCGAGTTCCCTTAGGACTCCATCGTTGAAGAAGAAAAAGATGTCACGCTGAATTGTGTTTCTTTGCTACCACTCTTCTTCTTTCTTCCTTCGCACTTCTTCTCCCCTACAATGTTAGGCTCCCCCTTCCATTTGCATGCCAACCCCCTCCTTGAGACAGCCACGGATCCATCACCCTTTTGGAAACTCTAGCAATCTTCCACCACGTAACATGGTAGCTCCCCTCTTCCATTGAGCGTTTCACCTGATCACGTAGCTAGCTTGCACATCCATGCAGAACTCCCACATTTGCTAGCCACCTCATCTCATGCATTTCCCCTTACCAAAAAACATACACCAAGCAATTAATACCCCACACATTCAATGCACATTCCTTCAAACCCAAGAAAAATCACAACCAACCACAATTTTTTACCCAATCCTGACACATAGTAAGACTCATATCCATCCTCAATTTTTGATACCACCCATGACAAAGAAAACCCAAAATTCAGTTATAAATGAAAAAAATCATCCAGTCACACACAAAAACTTCGTCACATTGGATACCACAAATGCTCTGGATATGGGTGTACCCACACTGCTTCTCATCATTTTCCATGTGCCCCTGAAAAAAAAACGTATTTTATTTATCTTGAAATATATACAGCCATTCATCATAGTTCCAGAAGTAGTCTCTTGTATCCCATAACCCAAACCAAAACATAAAAGTGCATATCTATGTGCCTACGCCTTATTATGTATAGTGCACGAGAGCTTACTACATTTTTTGACATATCACCGCACACACACCAAATGAGAGAACTGCAAGCGATCTCAGGGAAAACCCCCAAAGCGGTGGGGAAAACCTCTGCTATAGATATGCTGAACTGCTCCACTGTTGAGATGCCAACAACAATGGAGGGGGGGCACATATGTAGCCCCAGCCCCCCCTAGTCGATCAGCATACTAGGGGGCCGACCAGCCTGCAATGTGGGCCGACCCGCAGCCCTAGGGGCCGACCCCTCCTGCTCCACATAAGGGCCGGCTAGAAGGGGCTGTTCCCTTGCCCTCCAGCCCGACAAGGGCTCTAGGGCCGACTACCTCATGCCCTCCACAAGGGCTGCACCCAGGCCTACATAATGGGGCTGCTCCCCCTCCCTATGCCCTGACCAACATGCCTAGCTGGCCGACGAGCAGGACGGTCCACCTCAGTCTATAAAGGGCCTATAGGGGCTTGGGCTGTAGCATACACCTAGCCACGCAGGCCTCCGAGGCTGTCTAGGAGGGTGCGCCTCCATGAGGGCTGCCATGAGACGACAAAAGGGCCCTAGCATGGCCACACAACCCAATTGCATGTCCGCCCTACCCTAGACTACCCTCATGGGGGCGGGCACACCCACAAGCAAAGGTCCTCTCTTTGAACCCTAATATAGCCTCTCTCTGGGTGGGCACACCAACAACAAAGGCCCTCTCTCTCTACGGTGACATCAGGGGATGTTCACCTCCAACAGCCTCCGATCTATTGAGCATGGAAGGAAGGTCCCCTAGTTTGATATGTGTCTCAACCTGCTGGCAAGTCTTACGTGCCTCCTATTCAGGTTCGAGGTTTTGCCATCCCCCTGAGCACTATTGGTCAGTGCTGTCTGGTTGGAAAAACTCATTGATCGTGCTCTGAGTGGAGTCTGGTTGTGCGTCCTGGTATCGCCTCTACAATCTGACCAAATACTCCCTGCATCGGACGATCTCATGGATGAAAGCCGTTATACACCTTTGATCTCGGTAAGACAAAAGGCTAGATAGAGGTCGGAAACCATTTCTGAAGAGACAGTGATATCGACCTCTGATCTCATAGTACACTAGGCATCTGAAATTGAAATGCTCTTGACTCGATCTACTGATGATTTCATAGGGTGCAGACGTGACCCTCTCCAGGTATACCCTTTGCTCATTCTGCGAAGACCGTGCAATGAGATGCAAAACTGCCCGATAGATATCCTCAGGGAGTGGGGGAGGTGGATCTGTCTGTATCCTAGTGGATGCATGTGGGGGCTTACCACCATGTGGCCCCTTGAAAATCTCTAACCCTTGTCCATGACATAAGGTCATGGATGACCTAATGACATACCCCTAGGACCTAAGGTCTACGTATTGCTCTTTTTGACCTTTTATTTATCCTAACCCAAAATTACCCCAAGGGTAATTTAGTGAGCTAAGTCCATAGTTCATCACTTTTTCCAACATGTCCTTCCATTTATCCCTCTTCTAGAGTGCTGTTTTTTTAATTTTCAATAAAACATGCCTTCTTTAAAAAATTAAGTATTTTTGTTAAGACCAGTATAATTTTCTCAAGAATTTGGACTATCTTGCATTCCAGAAATGTATGCACTGCAAGTCATTTGGAAAGAATGCGTCTTTGGTCTCATTTCAAGTTCTGTTTTCCCTTTATGACAAGGTGACCAACATGGGCTGATGTTTCTATATTTTACTCGAACTTTCAGCATTCTTTTCTGAACACTGCCTCCTTAAAGGTAGTGCTATAGTGGAGGATTGGAACTCTTTTGTGAATTTCCACATCTTTAAAGGAAAAAAAGCTCGCTGTTTCAAATTGCCATTTATGGAAAAAAATTAGCTTTTAATAGCCCAAAGCCCTTCAAAATTTGTTTGCTTTCTCTTTTGCATCCAAAAGGGCTTGCTGTACCGCTATACTAGGTTTGCTTTACCCATGTTGCAATTGTGAACTCCTGTTTATTTGGTTATTTTATGATTCTCTTCCTTTCTTTGGGTCTTGTTCTAAATTCCATTTTCTATCACAAGATGTTTGATGTTCATTCGATAAGGGTAATCTGTTGACATGTGTCAACATTTACCAAATTTATCCAAATTTTACAGAATGTAGTATGCCGATCATGTATTATTCTAATATAAGGATTGCTTATAGGGATCTTGTTGTTGCATCGCCAGTTGAAGACTATTTCATATTCATTGATGAGCTTCCGTTGTCAGAAAAGGTATCAATAACTTTTTCTTTTGGATGCCTTCATCACAGCTGCTCTGTGACCAGTTTTGAATATCCTGTTAGTTTTATATGTGAGCAGATGGAGGTATATAAAGTGACAAGGCCTTTTTTGGATGCGTTAGGCAATGAATATGATGTACCTTGCCAAGGTATGAGCTTTAACTTTGAAAATGGCCTTCAAAAGTGACTGCCTAGGTGCTTGTGCGATTACCAGACCATGGCTACAAGTTGCCTTACACTGAGATTAAGTTTTAATGATCAACACATTCAATTTCCATTGCTTCCTATTCTATCATGTAAAACCCTCAACCTTTAGATTTGGACTGGTATCCAAGTAGGTGTGGATGAAGACTTTACAGTAAAGATAATAATGGAGATCTGGATATTCAAATTACTGTATATGCAGAGTGACCTTGGGAATTAGTTGATGTCACTTTATAATATCTTGGAATTGGCTATCTAGTAGACAACTTGTTCAGTAAAGTCAACTTGTTGCCAATGCCTCTTGAATTTTGTGATTGAACTATTTCTCCTTCACAATTAGATGTTCTGCCATCCATATGCTTTGTGCTAGTAAGTACATTAGGACCATCAAAATTCTTAGATGTTCTTCCATCTCTGTCCTCCATTCCAATGACAACATTATGATCATGATCATTAATATCAACAATTCCAGCGAGCATGTTTGAGTTGTTTTCAATACAAGACAAGTATTCTATACCCGTGAGCATGTTTGAGTCACTTGCAATACAAGACAAGTCTTCTATACGAGTGAGCATTAGACAAGTCTTCTATACCAATGAGCATGTTCGAGTCACTTGCAACACAAGACACGTCCTCTATACCAGTGAGCATATTGGAGTTGCAACCTCTCTTGCATCAACATCACTTATTTTAATGTCCTCAATACCTGAAAGCATGCACTCCTAGAACAAAAGGGGATGTAAGGTGGAATGAAAGCAAAAGAAAACATACGGTTGGGGGGAACAAATTGTTTGTAGATGCTACTGTTACCTTATCACACGACCACCTGTCGACAGGCGTTGACCACATGACGACATCTGTTGACCACATGTTGACCATGTGTCAACACAAGTTAGCCACGCAATCACACGGGTTCATCAGGAGTACTGTCCGAGGCTGTCAACCATAGGTCGACACATGTTAACCACAGGTGAACACATGTTAACCACAGGTCGACACATGTCAACCACAGGTCGACACAGGTCAACCACAGGTCGACACAGGTCAACCAGGAGTTACCGTGTCCAAAGTGATCTCATCAAGAGCTGCGCACATGGAGAGTGAGCTTAGCACATGGAGCAGTCAGGAGTATTTATGTTACACAGTGGTTCAGTGATACAGTGGTGCAGTGGTGCGGTGAACCAGCTCACCTGCACATGGAGAATTTACACCATCGGGCTGGCGAGTCAGGGAGTCAGAAAGTCGCCGAAGCCATCAAGAGGTGCGGTGAACCAGCTCACCTGCACATGGAGAATTTACACCATCAGGCTGGCGAGTCAGGGAGTCAGGAAGTCGCCGAAGCCATCAAGAGAGCCAGCGGCGCAACGGCTATCCTCAACAGCTAAGGAGATAAGAGGATGACCAATGGGAAGAAAGAGGGGAATTCTCAGCGAAGAAGGGACCCTCCAAGGCGGGGGATGAGGATGAAGGAGAAGGGAGAGAGAAGAGGAGGCATTCGCATTGGGCATGGGGGCATTCGGCATTCGAGAGGGGAGCGAAAGAGAGGAGAGTGAGGAGAGATAGAGGCTAGAGCTACGAGCTCGCCAAGGAGAGAATGTGGAGAGACTTGTGTGCACCTTTTGTCTACTATGGGGATAGACCTGTGTATTCTGCTGATTTGCGACTTGTGTATTCTTGTGACTTGCGACTTGTGACCTGGGGACACGTCCAGTGATATGTACATTGGCCAACTCGGTCACTTTCTCATCTCGCTTGTCTCTTCCGGATATGGGGATTGTTCACCAGTGTAGGATTTTCTTATTTTGCTTATGTTGTGGAGTTCACCGGTGATTGTCATTTAGCATAGTGCACTCGTACGTCGTTGTCCACTGCAGTATAGCATACGACACTCGCACACTACTGCACCGTGCGCTCTGCACGATCCATTGCATTAGAGCATTGCAAAACTCATGCTTCTCACGCCAGTGGCCTTTGGCCTCCGGTAACACTTCCGGAAGGATAGGAACCCCTCCCCCCCAAACAGTTTATGGCGATCACGGTGGGACTCTGCTGGTATTGAGTAGCACAAGTGAAGTGGTGATCTAAGGTCCTAGAGAGAGGTCTTATGCCGAGTAGTTCTGAAACCTTTGAAAGAGCTAGTGAGAGAACTAGGAGGTACTTGAGGAGAGTGGAGAAAAGACTTCCGGCAGACCAAACTAGGTACAAGAAGTATTACGTGCGACGTAAGTTTGCGAAGCCCTCAACTCGAGCACAAAGTGAGCCCACTGGGGCAGTAGCCAGAGCAAGTAACTTCATCGACACTCTCATTGACTTGGATCAACAGGAACCCTGGTGGTCAGATCCGGACTCCGGAGAAGAAGAAGTGCAAAGCGGAGAACAGGTGAAAGAAGAGGGTACTAAGGACGAGGGCTCCTCAGGGACTCATCAAGGTCAAGGAAGCCCCTCTTCTCTTCGTGCAACGATGTCTTCATCAACCACCTCTTCTACCGGAGTGGTGACTCCATCTGCTCCCGCCTCAACCTCGTGTGGACAAGCTGCTACCTCATCTGTTATGCATAGCTCCGGGCTCCTGGCTAATCCTTCTTCTACATCTATTCCATTGGGGGGTACTCTTGCTCCGGCCATGCCTTTACCTGCCATGATGGTTTCATCTCCCTTTCCATCCACACCGGTGTTGCCTTTTCCACCACCTCCTTCCTTCCCTTCTGCCTACTCATCCATGACTTCAGCTCCGTCCCTCTCTTTCCCAAATGCTCTCCCATCCTCTTTCACCCCCACATCTTCCATGTTCTCACCCCTTCCCTCTGCGACACCGAGACCCCCCACTTACGCGCTACCATCTGGGTACACTCCCTCTATGACTACACCAGTAGTGACTTCCCCATTGTGGTCCTCCACAGGAGGAGTTGTCGGGGTGGTCTCCTCCTTGGGAACACCAACACTCATTACAGCCCCATCGGGACTCCCTCCAACTCTTGCATCTTCTCCAACCTCTCGGGTGGGGATGGCCGTTCTCAGTCCCCCAGACAGAGCTAGACTTCTTGAGCTACTCAACAAGGTCCACGTGAAGACTCAAAAGTTCAAAGGCCACCTCCATGAGGATGCGGAAGCTCATGTGAGGAAGTTCCTCACAGCATGTAAAGCTAAAGGTGTGGAGAATGAGCATGCGTTCCTTCACATCTTTCCTTCGTCATTGGAGGATGCAGCGGATGTATGGTACAGTCAATTTCCTCCGGACCACTTCCAGACGTGGACAGACCTAAGGGAGGAATTCTTACGCACTTTCAAGTTGGAAAAATTCGAACACATGATTGTCCAAGAGTTGTCCACTGACACCATGAAGCCTGGAGAAAGCATCTCTGAGATGTACACAAGGATGAGGGTCTTGGCGGCAAAGATGTCTGTGCCACCTAATGATGCTGTTATGAAGGGATGGTTTTTGAAAGCATTACCCCCTTCCATTGCTATAAGGTTGGTGGATAAACTCCCTGAACATGCCTCACTTCAAGACTTCCTAAAAGAAGCTGTCAAGATGGAACGGTCACAGTTAAGCTTTGCCTCATCAACGAATACGACCACCCAACTCCCAAGAGAGGAGGGATCATCCGCATGGCAGCAACTCAAGAAGGAGTTAGAAGAAATCAAAGAAGGCCTGAAAGATAGAATAAAGGTGGATGGCCAATCGTCCTTTGAGGCCCAAATTCGAAGTGGCCTTTGGTGCACCGAATGCAAGGGTTCTAACCATGGTTACTGGGAGTGCCCCTCCAAGCGAAAGGTACCTACTTCTACCTCATTTTGTACATTTTGTGAGATCCATGGACATGATGCCTCTGAGTGTAGGTACCTCAAAGGATTAAGGAAGCTTCTTCCAGAGTATACCTCGGGGGAACCTCTAGTTGCTGCAGTCAACAGAACGGTACCCATAACTTCTGGTCCAGCAGAAGTATCTTCTGCTCCCCCTCTTGCACGAGCATCTGAGCCACCTCCTCCTCCTGTCATGCCACCTCCATTGCTTCCGACTCCCCCTTTGCTCCAAGCTCCTGCCCCCAATTCAATTGGTTCCCCTTATTTCTATCCTCAGTCATACTATGCCCCGTACCAACCACCTATGTCAGGAGGTGGCTATGGACCCTCTTATCAACGCGGTCGAAGGGGTGGTTTCAGAGGTGGACGCGGAGGTGCAGGCAGAGGTACAAACTTTAGAAGACCCATCATGTGTTACAGATGTGGTGAGTACGGCCACTACCAAGATGATTGTACACAGCCGTTCGGGGGACCCTCTTGTACACAATGCAACACAAACGACCACTACACCAGAGATTGTCCCAATAGAAGAGTGGAACCCGCATCCCAAGTGAATATGGTTGATGTAGTAGTGGCGGGGGAGGGCAACAATCCCCATTTGATTGGCGTAGTGTTGGGCGCTGTGACACGGTCACATACAAAAGGTGACAAATGTAAGGGTGACACAGAGTCAGCACCGGAGACCTCAGCACCAATGAGTTCGACAAGTGTTCCCCCACCGAGGTCATTCTCCTCCTCCAAGGTACACAGTACGCCCAGGAATAGACCACCCATGCTGGCTTCTGATAGTGATTCAGAAACCAACTCGAAGGGCCCACAGCCATTAAGGTCAACCACTAACTCTGGGAGTGCCTCATCCTCGGGGGATCACTCTATGCCTTTGAGGTATCAGGAGGTAGTAAAGGGTGTCACGAGAGATCTTCAAACAAGTTCTGAAGATGAAGGTAGCACACCTCAGCTTCCATCCCGCAAGTCCAGAACTGTGAGGTTTGCAACAGAAGTGACAACCCTCGGACAGTACCGGGATAAGGAGGCACGAGTAGGTCCACCCACTTTGTCCCCAACAGCACTCAACAGAGAAGAGGCTATGGGGACAAGACCTAGTTCTGCCCAGGAAAAAGGGAAAGGAGTAATGGAAGAGAAACCACTGGAGACAATGACTCACAGTTCAGACCTACATCCACATCCTCGTGTAAGCTTCGACCCTCGGCCAGAGGCTAGGAGGATGAAGTTGCAAAAGGCTAATGCTAGTGTCCACCACTACTCCTTGTTTGAAGATCTTATGAATTTCAAACCCAACCTCACTCTACGACAACTTTGTCTATTGTCCCCCCAAATCAAGCATCAGACTATTACATTTCTGAATCGCCTCCCAGGAGGTCGACACAAGGGATCTACTCCGAGTGAGCCACCACCAGAGACATTACCAGCTCAGCATGGGTCTACACCGGACCACTTCTCTGCCTACGCTGCCCTCACTTGTGAACAAAGCCCCAAGCTCACCGTGGAGATCCATGGAGTGGAGCTGAAGGACGTCTTCCTCGATGGTGGGGCGGCTGTGAACATTATGCCAAAAGGTACACTCCAAAAACTAGGGTTGAAGTTGACAAGTGATGTTCACTTTCAGGTACGCATGGCTGATCAACGCAGAGTAAAACCAATGGGTGCAGTCCAAGGTGTTCACATGAAGATTGGCGGAGTAACTTTTCTCTCCAATTTTGTTGTCCTTGATATGACCGAAAATGAACAAACTTACCCTCTACTTCTTGGTCGGCCATGGTTGCGGTCTTCAAAAGCCATTCAGGATTGGTCAACTGATGAAGTTCGATTGCCCCTGGGATCGACATCCCTCGAAATAGATATGGTCACAGGGTAGGCAAGGCACATACCAATAGAACTAGGAGAGGAGGATTTTGAAGAACAAGCCGGAGTCGAAGAGGAGCATTGGGCCTGTGGGGACTGGCCCAGGGGTGGTGACCAAGGTATCAATGAGGAGACAACCCTAGAAGGATTTGAAAGTTTGACCTACTTGTTGGATCGGGCTGATCAAGAAGACGAGGAGGCTGTCATTTTGGATTGGATGGGAGCCCTGGGCTCATTAGCGGTCAACATGGTGGAACTATGCCAACAAGAAGATCAAGAAGAACACCTACTTGCAGTATCAGAAATCCACCCAGAACGACAGGGTCTGGCTGAACTAGTTTATGAAAGGATGCCCTTTGGACTTTGCAATAGTCCACACATGTATAAGAGAATGGTCACTAGGGGTACTACAGTGGACACCACAGATCGTACTGAGGACAATGATGGTACTGCAGTAAACATTGAGGATCGTCCAGTGGCCGACATGGAGGACATTGGTCAAAATGATGCTGACAATACTATAGGATACAATGAAGGATCTACTAGGGACGAGGCTAGTAGGGCACAACCCACCAATGGTACTTCAGAGTACAATCATGGTATTACGGTGCACAACCATGGTACTACGGTGTACAACCATGGTGCTGCTAAGTGCAATGATGGTGATAGAGAAAACAGGAACACTAATGAAGACGAGACTGATGATGATAGTGATTTAGAAGAAAGTGATATAGACATTGCTGAACTTGAGGAGAATCACCACCAACAGCTTGAGGTCTTGGGCGGACCCAGGGTGCATACCGGATACAGAGATGAGGACATGGCCGATCTCACTTTGCTTGACCTTTTCTTATCAGAAGCCGACCACCCCTCAATTCAAGACCTTCCGGAAACCACTTATGAGGTGGAAGGCTTACCTTACCGGGGCATGCTGAAACAGTCACCGAGGCATTGAAGGCACACAACATCTGCAACATCTACTGATTCTACATCTCAGTCAATGCCTGAGAACCCCCCAGTTACTTACCCCTCATCTTGGTTGAGAGAAGTGGAGGGGGACTTTCCCCTTGAAGATACTCCAGCACATACAGGACTGAGAATGGGTGAACCAAGTACCTCAACATCCCAATGCATTGCCCCTGTTGATGAGGCACGGAACTGGCGGTATCTCAACATTGGAAGTGAGGACCAACCCAGGCATTTGAAGTTAGCCACTTGGGTCTGGGAACATGACTATCTTCTAGCTGCAGTCACCGACCTTTTTAAAGAATTTGTGGATGTTTTTGCTTGGTCCTACAAGGATCTGAAGGGGGTGCCCGCTGATTTCATGGAGCATAGCATCGACTTATATCCCGATGCAGACCCTGTGATTAAAGGTCCATACCGCATGAATCCCAACTACGGCAAGGCAGTCCAAACAGATATACAGAAAATGGAGCAAGCAGGATTAATCTACCCAGTGGATTACTCCGATTGGGTCAGTGGAATTGTCATTGTACCCAAAAGAGAGACCGGCAAACTTAGAATATGTGTTGACTATCGGAGTTTGAGACTAGCCACAAAGGCTGAATGCATTATGTCTTGTATGCCTTTAATGTGTTGGGTGTTAACCATAGCTTGTATCTGAGGAAGGCAAGCCATGTACTTCGTGAGTTGAGTCTTTTTAGAGACCTTCTTGAAAGGAGAAATCTGCAAATAAGCATCCCAAAATTTTGCTCATAGGTCTTTACTGTGTCTCCTGCTTTCATATGCAAGCTCTTCTAGCTAAGGAGGATATGGTCTATGAATTGCTTTGGCATGAACTGCTTGTAAAAGGCTTTCTTGAAGCCCTTCCAATCTTTTAGAGCTGAGCCATTTGTGGCCTATGCACTCCACCATGCACTAGCTGTCCTAGTCAAATGAAAACTAACCATTGTTAACTTAATGATTCATAAGTTCTCAGAGCCAAAAGCTGCATCGAATCGTCTAATGAACTGCATGGCCTTTTTTGTGTAGCCATACTAGCCATTATACGTGACAAACTGAACTCCTGAGGCTCAAAAGCCTTTTCTGCAGCTTGCTTCGGACCGTATAGGCTCAGGGGAAGATGAAGAATTGGAACTACAAGAAGAGGGCTTGAAGTAGTAGAGGAACTGGAGGAGGGAGAAGACTTGTTACTCTTTTTCTTCCTTTTCTTGCTCTTCTGATGGGATCTCTTACTCTTTTTAGAGGCATGCCCAGATGAAAAAGAAGGGGATGTCTGGCCAGTGAGTGCTGAATTGAAGGCAGCTACACACAAGATAATCAGCAGCGACCTCCCATGAGCATAGTACGAAGGATAGTAGAACAGTTTGTTTCGGAGGATTTTTGCTATGGATCACATATGATCACGAAAATCTGCTAGGCAGGGGTTCGAGGTTGTTGGCAGGGTTATTCATGAACTTACGAGATGCTGGCTACAAAATAATCTAAAGAGGGAAGAAGAAGAACATTGGAAGCAATATCCAAGGTTCCATCTGAGCTCCAGGGCATCGAGTCGATCATTTTGGTGACAAGTCTTTTTGATCCTACAAGGGGTTCTATCTACGAGATTATGATTTTTTGAAGGTTGTGATTGTTCTATATTCTGGTCATCTTTGTATTTCATAGCAATTATTTGCAATTATCAGCATATAGTGTTTCCAGTTTATGGTGATTTGAGTTTGTGTTGGGAATCGTGATTGCATTTTTTCTCGATGTGTTTGCAAACATGACTGTTGTCCCAGCTATAAAGGCATTTCTAGCTAGCTCTTCCAATCTCATCACGTTTTTTGTGCCACCTCGCAGGATCGGGGCCGGACCTTCAGTTTAAAAGACCCGAATCATTGGTCGTCGATCATTAGAAGTTATGGCTCAAGACTTCCCATTGTTTCATGGGACGTCGGGCGAAAATGCTGAAAATTTTATGGAACAGTTGGAAATGACTTGTTTGATCAAGAATCAGCAAGACCCAGCCTTCACGTTACGGATCTTTACATATTGTGTGCAAGATGAAGCCAAGAGATGGTTTCATGCCTATGAAGCCACCCAAGCGGGCAAAGAGCCCACCAGTAGAGGTAACGTTTGATCAAGAATCAGCAAGATGCCGAAAATTTTATGGAACAGTTGGAAATGACTTGTTTGATCAAGAATCAACAAGACCCAGCCTTCACGTTATGGATCTTTACATATTGTGTGCAAGATGAAGCCAGGAGAGGGTTTCATGCCTATGAAGCCACCCAAGCGGCAAACAGCCCACCAGTAGAGGTAACGTTTGAATTAGCAAGGGATGCCTTTCTACATCACTACAGGAGGGTAGAAGATTTGGAAAAGCCGTGGCATGAAATACCAAATTTCGTGCAAAAGGGTCCCCTTGATGCATATATTCAGGACTTCAGCCACCTGTGGATCGCTGGTGTGTGTCACTAGGGATTAGCAAAAACCCTCCATGCTAAAAAAGAAGAAGTTCGTTGCTAGACTTAGAGGCCCTCTGCGGATGAAGTTGGAACTCAAACCTGTACCTAGTTTTCAGAAAGCTGTTGATTTGGCAAAGGAAAAAGAGTGGAAGATGATTAGAATGGAGCAGATGGGCATGGGAGTGCAACAATTGCCTAGGAGAGAGGAACAACATTCTGCAAACACCTTTGTCTCGCAGGAAGAAACAAAGAATACTAAGGATGATACGTTCGTAAAGAAATGCATGAGGTGGTGGACTTGTTCAAAAATCTCAGTCTGAATCAGTTGGGTGGAGATGGAAGAGGAAGGCAGAGGACCCAGGCTACCATACTATAATCTAGGGAATAGACAGGATCCAGGAGCAGGTAGAGGAGATCAAAGGAGGTTTGAAACCTATCGTTGTTATAATTGTGGGGATTGGGGCCATACTAGTCCAAATTGTGATAAGCCTCCACGAGCAATTTAAATCATCGCGGAAATGATTTTGGAATAGAGATAAAGGGAATACCTGGAACAAGTGGTTTGACACTTGAGGAAAAAGGAAGGGAAAGATAGATGAGAAGCAGGCCGATGTTTCTCCAATACATTTAGAAGATCTTGAAGTGATGCCGGTTAAAAGGGCAAGAGAAAAAACAACCAGAAAATGGACATGGTGATGCGAAGTGGGGGAAACAGAAGGAAGGGGATTCTGCTTCAAGCAAAAAGAGGTCAAGACCACGAAGGCATTTCCAAATAGGGGATTTACCGCTTGGGGGAGCTCGGGAAAATTACTCTCTCCAAAAGGATTTGATAAGTAAGAAAGTGGACATTTCATATGGTCAGCTTTGCCATCGACTAGAGAATGGAAGAGACTAGTCAACCCACCTAAGCAGGAGAGGAAGAAGACGGTAAGGGTTCAAACCTTGGAAGAATTGCATGACATTTGCCCTATAAATGATGCTTGGCATAAAGGAAAATCCATAGGGGAAGCTTATGTTGATGGTGGAGCTGAGGTGTGCGTAATTACACAATCATGTGTCGAATAGCTAGGCTTTGACCTAAATGGAGTATCAGGGTACAAGATTTGGTTAGCAAATCATGTGAAGGTAAGATGTTTGGGGATTTTGAATGATTTGGATGTGACAGTTTTTTGTGTTGATGTAAAGATTGATTGTCACATTATGCCAACTAGAATGGAAGCCTTTCCACTAATCATGGGTAGGCCACGGTAGAGATTGGTAGGCTACTGTAACCCTCGTCGGTCAGGCTCCGATTCTAAACAAGGAGGAGATGTCCCCAAGTGCGATGTGTGTGTCGATCCTCTGTCTGAGCTATCGGGTCACACGCTCCGTGTCATGGTCATGTCGAGGCCTCGTCGCGTGGGGGTCCATGTGATCTAGCTAAAAGAACTCTATGATAGAGCTCTGAGAGGGATCAGCCGAGGAAGAAGTCTACTCCTGTCTCCTTGCTCGGAGTATCCTCTCGCAGAGTCTAAGTGCCTCATGAATGAAACCTGCCAAACACCGCTGGTCTAGGTAGGAGAGGAAATGGGCCAAAATCCCATAGCTATCCCTGAAGAGACAGTGGAAACGCCCTTGAATCTCATAGTAAACAGGACACCTGAAGATGAAATGCTCCTCTGTCTCAACCTCCTGCATGTCACACAGTGTGCATATGCGCCTCTCCCTAGGTAGTCGCTCTGCTCTACCACTCTCGATGCGAAGTCTGTGTGAAGAGACCCAGAACTGCCCAAGAGAGACCCTCGGCGAGAGGGGTAGGTGAATCTGCGTGTATCCTCGTAAGTCAATGAAATTCTCCGCTGTGATATGTAAGAAGTGATCTCTGTAGAAGCTAAGCTTCACTGGGAGTTCACTCGGTCCCAACCAGGTCCGAAATGCGTGTAGTTGTAGTAGATCCTCACGGATAACCTGGTTGACCTCGTGTGATAGGAGGGGAGAAAACGGAGCATCCATGCTGTACTGGAAGGGAGGTAGTCTATCCATGTGAAGCCCTAGTCGCTCAAACCATCTCTCTGTACGTGCATACCAGCACCTTTGGTCCCCTCCTGCTGCAAGTGCCATAGAAGAGGATAGAGCTATCCATGGTAGCTTGCTACGCCGCGAGGTGTAATCCCCATATTCCCTAACTCAGTACAGACATGTGATTGTAATGAAGGTGGGAAAAAGAAGGATTTTAAGGGGGAAATAGATGGGAGAATAGTAGGGGAAATGTGGGAACTGTGGGGGACTATATAAGTCAACCCAAAAGGATTGTAAGGGACTTTTTGATGTGACATCTAATCCTATCTACTCTCCCTCCTGCTACCTGCTGCCTACGCTCACACACTCTCTCTCCCTCTCTCTATTCCCTCATTCTTCTCTCTCTTCCTCTCTCCTTCCCCTTCTTCTCCCTTCCTTCTGCTATTCTCTCCCCATCTCCAAATCTGCCCCTTCCCCCTTCACTACATTGGTATCAGAGCACCGCTCTCTGGCACCTTGCTTCCGTTGGCTTCCCCAACCGTGCCTTAAAGCAATCAGTACGTTGAGACGTCTACAGATGCAGCAAGGTACAATCAGCTCGTAGGCTGCCAGACGCAGCAAGGTACCACCAGCTCGTCGGCTGACAGACGCAAGGCCACCGATACTCGTTGCTACGTGCCTATCTAAGCCTATCCTCGCATATTCCACAAGCCCACGACCAGGCTGGGAGCCGAGAAGAGTCCACGACGCTCATGCACTACTCAGCTTTTCGTTGCCCCTTTTCCTTTGCAGGCGTCCCGTAACGAAGCAGCCCTGCAAACCCAGCAGGCCCAAGCTGCAAGTCGTCGCCCGTGGCATCTCGACCTCGGTGGCATCTTGCTCGTGGCATCGCCGTCCGTGAGCGTTGCCCTTTCTCTCCACACCGTCCGTGGCATCTTGCTCGTGGCATCGCCGTCCGTGAGCGACGCCCTTTCTCTCCACACCGTCCGTGGCATCTTGCTCGTGGCATCGTCGTCCGTGAGCGTCGCCCTTTCTCTCCACACCGTTCGTGGCATCGTCGTCCGTTAGCTAGGGTTTAGGGGGGGTTGGTTAGCTATTTGGGTTTGGTTGGTTAGGTTAGTTTAGGTCTGGTTAGGTCTAGTTAGGTTAGTGATTGGATAAGGTTGGGTTTAGTCAGTTTGGTTTAGATGAGACTACCCTAGGTGTCTCAGTTGTCCTAAGCTCCCAAAAAAAAAAAAAAAAAAAAAAGCCCTCTTTTAGGGTACTCCTACAGCCCTATTCTGGGCCTTTCTAAGCCACCTTCGTGGCTCATTTTGAGCCCCGTTTCCAGCCTCTTCACCGAGTTTCCTTCGAACCTCTTCAACGACTGCATTTGAGCCTCTTTACTGACACCTCTCGAGCCTCTACATCGAGCCTTCGACACTTGGCACATTTTCCTCGTGTCACTCATGGCACCCAAATGTGCACCCCGGTCGGATGAGTCATCTCAGCACGGTGACGATGTTGCTCAGCAGGAGCAGATGCCGGTCCCAAAGGGTGCATCTCCTTCACAGCCAGTTTCTGCTATGCCTACCGACACACAGTTTCTAGATGCATTGGCCTCGATGCTTCAGGGGGCTTTTCAGCAGATGGGTCAGCAGTTGGGGCAGCAGCTTACCACTGCTATGGCTATGCACGATACAGCTATCACCCAGATGGGTAAGAACCTTGGGCAACAGATCACTACCACCATCAGTATGCACGATAAGGTTATGTCAGTTTTCTGCTTCTCCCAGGAAGAATCATTGGAATGCAGGTTTACGTGTGCTGAGGTATCTGAAGGGTACTTGCACCTTTGGGATCAGCTACACCAAAGGCATTGAACTAGGCGGGTTCTGTGACAGTGATTGGGCAGGTGATGTGGACACCAGAAGGTCGACGACATGATATTGTTTCTTACTTGCATCTGGAGCCATCTCTTGGCTAAGTAAGAAGCAACCCACAGTATCCCTTTCATCTACAGAGGCAGAGTACAGAGCCGCGTGTACAGCCGCTTGTGAAACATTGTGGTTGCGGTGGATTTTGGAGGACATGGATGTGTGTCAGGAGAATGCGACAGTGCTGATATGCGACAATCAGAGTTGCATAGCTATTGCAAAGAATTCAGTGTACCATGCGCGGACCAAACACATCGAAGTTCATTATCATTTTGTTCGAGAGCTCATCATCGACGACGTGATCGAGCTTATCTACTGCCCGACCGCCGACAATTTGTCCGACCTTTTCACGAAGGCACTCCCTCGAGAACAGATGGAGCACCTCATCAAACGCATGGGGATTGGCCCACAGTTGTGACATTGAGGGGGGGTGTTAGAGACTCACTGTTCCCACCTGTGAGCCCCCGTTTTGTGGGGACAAGGGGCAGTGAGGGCAAGATGGGATGGGAAAAGAGAGACTCAGCAAACAGCAGCATTTTGGGGGGGCTCCATGCCTTCCTAGAGGCAAAGGACTGGCTGCACAGGGCGCCCTTTTATAGGGCCCTGTTGCAGGACCAGTCGGTCCAACCAGGGCCACCGACCAGGGCCGACCCTGGTCGGTCCCCAGTCAGGGAACCGACCCTGCTGGTCGGTCAGACCAACAGGCCTGGGCAGTGCCTATAAAAGGCCCACACTTCCCTTCATTTCAGTCATCCAGTGCAGGACAGAAAGCCTCTGATTTGGGCTGTGCTGTGCACTCAGATTTGGCATCTTCTGACAGAGAGAATTCCTGGAGTTTGTCTCAGCACTTGGCTGAGTTTTGTATTGCTCTCCTGGAGCCAGTTTTCTGCCCACCATCCGGTGGATGAATATATTCTCTCTCTGCCTAAGTTTTCTCTGAGTGAGTATTGTATCTGTGATCAGTTATCTGAGTTGAGTGTTGCTAGAGTGGGAGAGGTCTTGGCTGGAGGTTAGAGTGATTCTTTCCTTCTGTTTTCTAACATGAAACGCGTTTGAGCATAACTGTGGTACATGGCAGCTTTCACAGTGACAGTTGAGTGTGTTTGGCTGTGATGTTTGTTCGTTGATCTTCGTCTCTTATTGGAGGGTCCTCCTTCAATTCTCATTGATAGTGAGAGTGCTATAGGAGTGGCAAAGAATCCTCTGTTTCATGCTCACACGAAGTACATTTAGGTTCATTATCATTATGTCAGAGAGAAGTTGCATGCAGGATGCGTCAACACATGACAATGTTGCAGACATCTTCACCAAAGCACTTCCATGTGAGAAGTTTGAGGCACTTCGCAGTGCCCTAAACTTATCTCCTTTTGGTGATTGATCACTACCTTGTACACCACATTGGCACTGCAGGGGGGTGTTAGAATTATTATTATATTCTAGGCAGTGGTGGCCAATGTAATGTAGTAAGTGGGTTAGGGGCACTTTTTCCTCTTAGAGGTTTTTTCCCCTAACCATAGTCTAATCTCTAACGATGGTTAGTGATTAGATAGGGTTTTGTCACTTAGACAAAACCCCTCATCTCTTTCATTGTACTTCATTCAGTACACTTTGGGAGTGAACTACGTTTAGCTCACTCTCTTCTTGATCACTCTTGCTCTTGCTTCCATTTTTCTCACAGCTTTCCACATTCTTTATTTTTTTACAAGGTCTTCGTCATCATTTGCTGCAATAAGGGTTCTCCATAAAAGCGCATATATGTTCAATACAAAAATCATCTCAAAAAATAGAGGAGGCCACGGTCATGCTATTTTCTAGCTACTATCTTCTAGCCTGTCCACGATAGTTACATGTGCATCTATTAGTGCTATTCTCTCCTATGCATGAGTGCTCTTACATATGCTCTACATGGCATTTTCATCCGATACAAAAAGATATCAGTCGCACAAAAAAATCCATTCAGCGTGCTCCTTAAGGATTCGCGATGCCTTAGCTTAGCACATAGGTGAGGCGCTGGTAGAAAACTCTCACCACTGGCACCGACATTGTTGAAATAAAGTCAACTCGCCTTGTTTAGCTTCGACGTCGTCCTACCAAGGTGAGTTTGTCTGTTCACAAGAGGCAATCTCTACTCATGATTTGGGTCGTAGATCCCTTTGCATCTACTCAGTCATGGAATTATTTGATGAGACGCGGCCCCTTCTTTCTGCGTTCGGATCTTGTTTCTCCTTTGAACTCACCACCACTGTATACTAGACTAGCCATGGAATTATCTGATCTTGTTTTATCGCTTCTTGAGAAAGAAATTGTGCCAAGGTTTGATACCAATGCAAAACGAAATTCCTTATGCGAACGACAAACAAATTACTCTCTTTGCCACTGGTCGTCATTTTTTTACATGAATGCCAACAAAACCGACAATCAAATTCCTTAACGAGACCTCCATAAATGTAAAATCTCTCTCTCTCTCTCTCTCAGCACGTGAGGTTTGTGTCCCCCAAACAGGAATGCAAGTACAAGTGTTTTTCAAGGAGAGAGCAAGGAGAATTAAGATTCTTCGTTAGACAAACAAGTTGAAGGGCACAAGGATTTGGATCTCTGAGGAAGTCACCTTAACTCAGCTCAATCAGAGGAGTGTCGAGCTCACCAAAATGAAGGATGCGCGTAAAGCTGGAAAATGGCACGTAAAGTTGAAGGGCACAAGGATTTGGATCTTTGAGGAAGTCACCTTAACTCAGCTCAAGTAGAGGAGTGTCGAGCTCACCAAAATGAAGGATGCATGTAAAGTTGAAGGGCACAAGGATTTGGATCTCTAAGGAAGTCACCTTAACTCAGCTCAAGCAAAGGAGTGTCGAGCTCACCAAACTGAAGGATGCACGTAAAGCTGGAAAATGGGCTGTATATCGAGATGGAACAACATTAATTAGAGATTTCAAATCTAACCTAAATACTCTCACTCTTAAACTGATGTTATGAAGGCCACTTCTATTAGTTTTATAGTCCTAGTATGTATCTGTGTGATATAATAATCGAGCTGAGATGCCATACGCACTCCTTGACCCTTAGGCTTATCTAGATGTTGTAAGTCTTTGTACTTTGTCCCATAGACCTATGAGGTCTCCTGCAGATGTTAATATGACTTTCTTCCTTTCTTTCTTTCTGGGGGAGTGATATTTCAGCGACGGAGTGGAAGAGATTTGAGAGACTGTAGGTGACCATGGGATCTAGGATGATTCGGAGTAAACCCTCAGCCCCCCATCAGATTATACAGGCAGAGTTCGCCATTACCCCTCTCTAGGTTGATGCCATCTTTCAAACAGTGACGTTTCTACACAGAGTTTGGGCCTTACCCTAGTGGAGACTACCGGTTAGAACTAGAGTCCTCTAGGCGACTAGCAGAGAGTGGTGTTGATACGGCATGGTATGCATGGATATCCACATGTTTTGGTAGTCACGGCATTCAAATGGACAGACTTCCCTCCTTCAGTACAGTCTGGATGCACCACCCGAGATGATCCCACGAGATGAGATCAACCGTGTCATACGGTTGGAGCTCTCCACCAAGATCTAGTTCTACCATGATCACTTCTTGAGGATCTTAAAGCACGATGTTGTCATTAGACCTCAGTATCTTGAGGACAGGAGAGTTTCACATGCACTGAGGATCGCCATTGGTCAGTTACGAGTCTCATTACATCAGCTACGGATTGAGGTAGGGAGAGCTGGAGGCATACCCAGAGAGTAGAGGACTTGCACACTATGCGAGATGGGGGAGATCGAGACAGAGGAGCGTTTTCTGTGTGTCTGCCTAGTCTACTATGAGAGCCGGGGACAATATCATTGCCTCTTTCAGGAGGGACATGGCTTTGGTTCACTCACACCATTGATACATTTTTACGATCAGGTCTATGTTGGGCTCTACCTGCTTGAGATGCGCCGACAGAGAGACACACTGATGCAACAGGCCAGAGAGCAGCATGGACTGATGCCATAGGTCACCATCGACAGATCATAGACTTTTGTTATAGACTTCTATGCATCGGAGTTAGCTGCCAGTGTAGCTGAGGGAGAGGAGCTTGATGAGATGAGAGCATCGTGGATCAGTAGTAGGACTGTCCACCGCGATGCGGCCAGACGAGTGACACACACTCCACGTGCGACACAGAGAGAGCCTAGAGTACGCACGATCGAGGTCCGATCTATCTCATCCCTTCTCAGAGGAGACCGCCAGAGACGAGGCATCACCCTTGACGTAGTCCACCGGATCCAGAGATCGAGGAGACCACACCCTCCCCCACGTTGCGATGCAGCTCGACAAACACAGATACAAGAGCTTCTCGCATCTCATTAGAGTGCCACCAGGTTACCTAGATATATGGAACCTGAGCACGTACTAGGAGTGCTAGCCCTGAGCGCCTGACACGCTTGTGTTACTTTGCTACTCTAGTATTTTGCTCACTAGATGAGCATGCTAGCATTTTACCTTTTGCTTTCAGTTTTCAGTTCTTAGCAAGGGTCTTAGTGAACCCTTTGTGTCGGCCCTCCGTGGCTTGTATGAGGTACTTCTTGGATTTGCACTTTGTCTCATAGGCCCGCGAGGCCTCTTGCAGACGTTAATATATCTTTCTTTTTCTTTCTCTCTCTCTCTCTCTACACACACACACACACACACACACACACACACACACACACACACATATATATATATGTATATGTATATATATATATATATATATATATATGTATGTATATATATATATATACGTATACATACATACATACATACATACATACATACATATATGTATATGTATATATGTATGTATGTATGTATGTATGTATGTATGTATACGTATATATATATATATACATACATATATATATATATATATATATATATATATACACATATGTATATATATATATTCTCCCTCAGACACACTAGGCCCCAGAACCAACAGGCTGGAAACCCCCCCAAACCCAAACTCGCAAAATATATTTTATTCAATGAAGGAGATCTGAGTACAAAGCTTCTCAGCTCGTGGTTGGCTGTCACAGGATCCACAGGCTAGAAGAAAACTACAAGGAGATGGAAATTCCCAACATGGCAATTGCCACGTGTCAAATCCCTAGCTACCTACTAGTTACATGCCAATGAATTGATAGCTGTAGAGCCTTCCAAGCGGTTGGTTACATGCTATTGAAAACTCCTTGTAGGCAGCCTTAGCCCCTTAAAAGTAGGGCAATCTACCTTTCTCTTGTACCTGCAACAATCAATTGTAGCATATAACCATGGCACCTATTAATTGTTAGCTCTTGCATGCAAGTAAAATCTCTAGACTAGTCCTAATCTCGGTGGGCGTTCCCACTGGTGCACACAAAATAGAAGCACTTTGGTTGGTCAACCCTCTTTGACCGTGGTTAAGAACCTTGACCGAGGTCAAAATAGTTAACCCTAGTGAAATCTCTCTGATTGTATTAAGCACAAATACTCTGGTTGACCGAAATCAATCCTCCTTGGTCGAATCTTAGACTCCTTGACCGAAGTAAATCTGTGATCAAATAGAGAAACTCTTTGGTCTTGGCAAAACAAATGAAGAACTCTGTGACCATGGTCAAATAAAAGGTTAACTTTGTATTTTACTCAGAATATTTATAACTTGATGACAGGAGTAGGACCTAGGCTTGCATTGGTTAGCAGATGGACATAAGTGCATCCGGCTTGATCGCTAGGACACAAAGATACATCGAGCTGAGTTTTCCTACCACTCAGCCAGGGGCGTGGTGGGTACATCAGGGTGATAGGATGACCAAGCGGTTCTATCAGACTACAAGACCTAGGTCTGCGGGACGCAATTGTGGAGTGTGAGGAGTTGAGCGGTTAGATGCACTTGGACTCCAAGGACATCTTAGAGATGACAACATATTTCTATATAGGAGTTTGTTTCAGGCGAGGAGTCACCCCGTGTATTTGCAACTCGGCACTCGGTTTGGATCCACATTCCGATAATGGTTTCTCAGAGCATGAGGAGACAATTGGAGATGCCTTTCACAGACGAGGAGATTTTGGGAGCCCTCAACCCCCTTCGCCTAGCTTTTCATGAGATTTTTGACTCCGGCTTCCTTTGGGAGTCTTTGAATCGCGGATGGATTTGTTTGATTCCAAAGGTGGGCAATAGCATGGATCTGCACCAGTGGAGACCGATCACTCTATTGGACACCGCATACAAGATCTTGTCCAAGATTTTGAGTTTGCGGTTGCTGCTGGCGGCCTTGTCTAGTGGACATCATCGATGACATGCAAATAGGGGTTGTTTAGGAGCGTAACATCCTGGACAATATCTTCACTTTTTGAGAGACATTGGATTGGGGGCCTAGGAGGAGTCTTAGCCTCTTGATGTCCTTCTCTTGGATTTTGAGATGCTTATGATAGGGTGAAGTGGTCTTTCTTGGAGGGCACCATTTAGAGACTACGTTTTTCAGATAGATGGATCAACAGGATCTCGGCCTTGCATGCAGGGAGCTCTAGTCAGATGCTCATTGATGGCTGTATGTGGTGTTAGAATTATTATTATATTCTAGGCAGTGGCTGATGTAATGTAATGAGTGAGTTAGGGGCACTTTTTCCTCTTAGAGGTTTTTTCCCCTAACCACGGTCTAATCTCTAACTACGGTTAGTGATTAGATAGGGTCTTATCTCTCTCTTTGTACTCTCACTTCAGACACTACAGTTCAGTACACTTTGGGAGTGAACTAAGTTTAGCTCACTCTCCATCTTGCTCACTCTTGCTCTCTTGCATTTTCTCACATTTGGTATCAGAGCACTTCCTTCCCGGAGTTGCTCCCTGCTCCTTGCTCTTCTCCTCCAGCTCCCGCATTTCAGCTCCATTGCCAAGCTGCAACTCCTGTTTGTCTATACAGCTCCATTGCGACTTGTCGTCTGTATAGCCCGTACAACTGTACGGATTCTGTACTAGCTGCCTGTTCCCGTCCGCACACTCGCACATAAATCTGTCCGTACAGTCCGTACGACTGTACGGATTTTCGTGCAAATACCCGCTTAGAGGCTCCACCCATTCAGGTCATTGTATCTGGTCTTTTTAGTCTTGTAGACTCTTCAGTCTTTCAAAGACTCTAATAAACTATGTGTGTCAGATGCGCATAAATGCTTATGGGCATTGGCTTGTTTTGATACATGGGAAGTAGTACTTGGCAAGTTTCAAGGTAAAATACCTGGTTGTCCATTTTCTATTGCCTTGATTTAAGATTGGAAGCAAGTGCTCTCTCGTATCAAATGGTCTCACCATCCTGCTTCTATAGCTTCATCTCTTCGACTAGAAAGCCTTTACTGGAGTGCTGTTTTTTGCTCTCCTCTTGCTGTACAACAACCAATCAGGGTTTACAATCTCATGAAGTTCGGCATCCGGATCATTGATGATGTGGTAGATATTCATGGGCATATTCTCTCTTTTCCGGCAGGTTGTCAACAATACGATTTTGGGATGCATCATAGGTCCATATGGAAAGTTATTGCAGATCTCTTACTCCCTTTTGTTCCGATTCCACCATTGGAAGTAAGAGACAGGCTTCAAGATTGGCATCTTCAGTCTTCAAGTCTAGGCTTATCCTCTCAACCTTTGCATTTATTGACTTCCATACAGGCTTATAGATTGATTTTACCTCCTCCATGGATTGCTATTAATGCAAATTCTCTTTGGCATCTGAATAAGTCTTTATCTTGGTGGAAAGCAAAATTGAAATTGATATGGAAGTTGAAAATGCCATTAAAGCAGAGACTCTTTTTCTGGAGATGCATTGTTGGAATTTTTCCAGTGGGAGTGAAATTGGCTCAAAGAAGGATTGCCTCTCCTCTTTGTCCAAGATGTCATCATACTCCTGAGAGTATTCAGCACTTATTGTGGTTTTGTTCATATTCCAGAGACCTTCTGGACAAGATCCCCTATTTTTTATCTCTCAGATTTCCAGCACACAGGTTCTCGAGGTTTATCTGGATGTTTGGCAGCTTATCAGCTTCTTTGTCCCAGTATTCTATTTTCTTCCATTGGATCAGATACTGGGCATTATGGACCCTCTGGCTTCATCAAAATCATGCATTTTTGAATTCATCTCCTCAGCACCCTTATGAGTTGTTCCGGGCCTCATTGCGGCAGTCCTTAGATGATGCCTTGCATGAGGAGGATTTGGATGTCTCTTGCATTTAGATTTTCTTTTACTGTTTCTGATGGATAGGGCATTGGCTCTTTTTTGGAGCACTGCCTTGTTGTAAAATGGATGTTTCATAATATAATGTTATTAGTTTCACAAAAAAAAAACTGTGTGTGTTCTGGAAAGACCGTAATCATAGAGTCTTTTGAGATCCCACTTCCTCCAAGTTTTACTTCTTCCGGGCGTCATTGAGGCAATCTTTCTTTGATTGCCTACGTGCTCGTCAGATAGATCATACTCTTTTCTTATCTTATAATGAGATTTTCTGATCTTGTAATTGTCAGCCCCTTGTTTGGGAACTGCTCATTGTAATATAAAGCGTGATAGATTTCACCCCCAAAAAAAAATTGTGTGTGTAATGTGTGTTGCGGGTGCACGGGTGTGCACGTGCATGTTTCTTTCCCTTTTAGTTTTGTTCTTCAGGGAAGCTTGTCGATTTGTAATGTTGGATTTAATCTAGTCTTATAAAGTTGTATCTAGCAAATTGAACTTAGCTCCAACTCTATACAAAAATGGTAAAAACCTTAGCTCCAAGTTTTATTTGAAGAAATATAGTTCTAAATGTCAAACATGTCCCTTTTTTGTTTTTTCGATTTGGCAGCCAAACAGCACACATTATGTGGCATAAATCTGATTTAGTAGTAAAACCAAGTAAAAGATTAATCTTACTTTTTATATGAGCATTTGGTTCATGTGACAATTGAGAAAAAATCGCATTTTTGTCATGTTAGATTTGAAGTTATGGCTAGAATTTAAAAATTGCATTTCAAGTAAATTATTCATCATCCACATTTGTTTTATTGTGAATCATTATAAATCATACGAGTCGAGCAATGGTGGTATTTATCCATTGTGTTGGAGACTTTCAATTATTTGTATGGTTTAATTGCCTTCTTGGAGGGGCATACTTTTCTAAGTGAATTTATCTGGAATTTTTCTTGCCACTTTGTTTCAGGGACAGCTTTCTTTCCCTTACAAAGTTGCATAAATCATTCGTGCTGTCCAAATGTCAAAGCCTTTAAGAGGGACGAGGTGAGTCTTTGCATTAAGGAGTTCAAACCAAAGAACATGCTTGTGTGTTGATTTAATTCTGTCATCATGTAGTATGTTCTGTTGATATGATGATCTAGACTAGCGGCTGGCAACAGGAGTACAAGAATCACAAAGTAGAGAGATGATTCTTCGCAAGTTTTTGTTTGCAGCAGTAATGGGTTTACCAAATTCTCTTGCAAATGTTTGTTCAACTGGGCTTGTCATTTTTTGCATCAAATAATGTGTTAGGTGATATTTTGTTCAACTGTTGAGAACGTGAATGCATTTTTCTGGTAGAGAATGGTTTTCAATGAGGGTTTTCAATTATTTGCTAGTAGTCATACACTCATCTTCCCCTTCTGGTTGCCATTCCTGTTACATTTTCATTGCACACTCCTCCCTTTTGATATGGACACATTGGAGGTAAGTTTTATTCTTGTCATGTTGCATCATGAGGCAGGCTGTACTATCTCTGCCATTTCTTAGTCACCAATTCTCCTGTTGCCTTCTTGCTAGCCTAGAACTGAACTTCAATTCCTAGTGACTGCTACCATTTCCTTGTAGGAAGATGGGAAAGCTACTGGTCATTCTACCATACTGTCTGCTTCCGGTAGCCTCAGTTTGAAGCCCTTGTCTCTGTGTCTTAGAGTAAACTCCCTCAGATCAATAACCTAAATTTGCCATGTGATCAGTAGCAGTGTCCTGGTCTGGCAGGTCCACACTCGTTGATTAGACTTGAGCATGGGCTCTTTAATTAACATGCATAGCGGTATATGTAGAGGGCATGATCCAAGATCTTTAGTGTTTTCCAATTATCTCGTGACCAGGGAGAGAATGGTAGCTCTGCCGCACAATACATGGGCTACAGATTTGTTTGCAAGGGCAACAAGTTTGGTGCTCCATCCACTGAAGGATTGAGGCAACCTGCCGCTGTGCCCAAATATTTTTCAAAATTTTCCCAGAGAAAAGAAACTTTCTGTTAAGTTTTTGAAAAAAACCAAACATACAAACCAGCTGTCTGTGTGGCGCTAATCACGGAAGCCATGCAAATAAGAAAATACCAGACTTTTCATAGAGGACCCGGTTCACTGCCTAGGGAATCTTTGAAATAGGGGCCAACAACCAGGTTGGAGAATTCTACAACCAGTGAATACCTCGCTCCACGAAACTGTAGAAGACACCTACAGGCCAAGCCTAGCAAAAACGTGTGTGCCACTTGCCTTAGATCCTATTGTCCATTGCTCCCATGTGTAGATGATCTCTTGCCAAATGGCAGTGAGGATGATTGGGGGACTTGTTGGCCACCCATCCAACAGGTGACCCAAATGTTCCAAGCAGTAATGTTGGACATCGTGTCCCAAATATTGGCCTCTGGAGAGGATACTGGCCACTAGCGGGAAGGAGACACATTCTGAACCTCAATCCGGAGCACCATCTGTCCCTGAATCCTATAGGCTACCGTAAACGTCTCGATCAAGAAGGCATGACCCCCTTCTGTCAGCAAGGCTGCCATGCCCCAAGTGAAGCTCCTTTGCATCCTCTGCATCCTAGCCACGATCCAAAGGGCTCCAATCCAGATCCTCTATGCTATGGGCAGCTGCAAACTCAGTGCGGGATCGTCTGATGTCTCTATTTACACATTGGAGGCTCCTCCCATCTAGTCGCATTTGCTCCAACCATGGGCCAATGGACATTCCAAAAGAAATATGTAATCTTCTGTGGCTGAAGGCTTGTCCACCATAACCGCGACCAAAATATGGAAATCACCTCCTGAGGCGGATGTTGCTCTACCCAGTGCCACTCTCTGGAGTTTGAAGGGGTATAGGCAGCTGCCTTTAGCTGAGGATATCGACTGATATGTGCAGTGTATGAGAAAAAGAGGCACCTTTGTAATTGTCTATGAGTGCCCCATTTTCAAAGGCTAGAACCAGTCTCGGATCCCCTAAACCTCTCGAAAGGCGACAGCCCTCCCATAACCAAAGCCACCAACTTGACATGTGTCCTTTCCCAAAGTGGATGGTGTAGGGTTGATGGACCATCTCTTGCCCCATCTCTTGCCCAGATGACCCTCTACTCTAATTCGCTGCCACTCACGTATCTCTAGGGCGCTATCCCAACTCGAGGTCTCCCTCTATCTCTAGCTGTAGAAAACCTCCCAGGAACACTCTGTAGAAAACTCTCTTGCCTAGACGACTCTCTGCTCTGATTTGCTGCCACTCAAATATCTCTAGGTCCCCATCCCGACTCTAGGTCTCCCTCTATCTCTGGCTGTAGAAAACCTCAGAGGCACACTTGGTAATCATGCGGAGGAAGGCAATAAGGTCTCTATGCATATACTAAATACTCAAGGGCACCTCTATCCTAAAGAGCTGCCATACTAGCTTAAGGGAGTGGTGGCTCTTGGTAAGTATACCCTTCAAGACTCGGGGATGACATCACCTATCTCTAGTGTCCTCATGATCGTCCCTCTCAAGTGCGAGAGGGCTCTCGCAAATGTCTCTGTCTCACGGGGGAGTCAACTCCATGCTCTGAATGAACTAGCCAAGCCATTGTCCTAATGCACCCAACCAATGACCTGGGGTGCTTTGCATCTCTAGCTCAATGATGCCAAGTCCCCCCTCCGTGTGAGATAGGATCACCATCTACCAAGCGATCCTGGCTCTAGTGTAAGTTACGAACCAAGCGCCTAACTTGCCCCAGGAAACCCTTGTGGAAACTAGTAGGAGGGTATGTACCAAGCTGTGGATGGGAGGATTTGATTGGCCATGAGAGCCGCCCTGCTAAGGAGAATTTGGCTGAGCTCCAATACGGTAGCTTGCATTGTACACTCTCCTGCACAAGGGGTATCTGTTGCTCAGCTGAAATGCCAATGCCCACCTGATAATCTTAGTGCCTCGCTGTGTGACCACGCGGGATCCAGTGGAAACTGAGAGCGATCTTTTAAATCTTCTCAGTCACTGTTAAGGAAGTTGATGGATTTGGTCCAGTTGATCCTAGCTTTGGATGCCAGAGAGTGCATCTCAAGGGCTCACTAGACTCCCTCAAGCTAATGTACTAAGGCCATTTTATGATAGGACTAGAATTTAGATATATGCTATAATAACCTCGAGCTGAGATGCCATGTGCACTCCTTGACTCTCTAGTTTATCCAGATGTTGCAATTCATTTTGACATTTTGCATTTTGTCCCATAGGCCCGTGAGGCCCCCCACGGATGTTAATATGACTTTCTTTCTTTCTTTCTAGACTCGCTATTGTGCCTTCCAAGAAATTGATGCGTCTTCTGCCAACTTTGAGTCAAGTAACTCCCCTTCTCGAATCACGAGGCACATCCCTCTGCTTGAGAGCATAGAAAATATCTCGGAGCCTTTGCCACAAAAAGGAATAGGAATGCATCAAGAGGGCAGCCCTAGCGCATGGAGCAAGAAAGAGAAACAGCCTCCCCCGCATGACCTTTAATAAGCATTTGGGTCGCATGATGCTAAGTATACAGGATAGACACCCCTAGAATCCATTTGTCTAAGAAACCCATCCTCCACATGGTGCTCTTCAAAAAAGGCCACTCCACCTTGTCGCAAACCTTCTGGAAATCCGAGAGGAGGACTTTGATAGGCTGAGACTCCTCTCGAGCCCAATCCATTGCATCCCAAAAGGTGAAGGTATTGTCGAGGATACTATGTTCCTGAACATATGTTGTAGGCACTATCTAGAAAGGTGATTGGGTGCCACCGTTGAGTGTTTGAGCAGTCTCCCCCTTTCAAGATTGAACAAATCCAGCCCCGACTGACTTATTAGGGGGGGTGAACAAGATCTCTTAGAAGGCCAACCGCAAGGGAGTATGGATGTACTGGCAGTCGATTCCTTTTGTGGTAGGAGAGCCTTAAGGACATTCAAGAGCTTCTCATCTTTGTACGAGGCATCCACCTTTTGGCTCATGATTGGGCATCCATCCACCTTTGTACAAGGCATCCACCTTTTGGCTCATGATTGGGGAGAGCATTGATGGAGTGTGTGTCTAGACTGTCTCCCTAGTTGCAAGGACCTCCGAGGGCTCCTCCTTAGACATGAATAATTGTCGATGGAAGGTCGTCTCTAGTGAGGGTCGAAGTGGATTTGGTTGGTCTCATCATGCAAACATTGTAATTGAGTCCTGAGTGCTGGCCAGTGGTTTTAAAAAACTGCCTGGTAGTCTTGTGCCCCTATTGGGACCAACATGCCCTAGAGGAGTGATAAGAGAAGTTTGCCTTGTGGATCTCAATGGTCTAGAGGTCTAGCCGTGCACTCTCACACCTATTTGCAAGCCACTGAGAGGTCGGGTTTCCCTCTTTGAATCACCATCATGGCTGGTTGGCTCTGGTTAATGCAATGCACCCCCACAATCGTGGAGATGTACTGATGTGTAGCCAGTGATGGAGTGCTTGCGACTATCTGTAGGTGCTCCCTATCTTGGTCTCCGGGCAATGAATGTGCTCCTGACCTAGGCTATTGTAACTCCTACGGGTCGTGTTGCAGGCTTGAACATGGCTGGGAGGCTGCTCAATGTGATCTGCATGTCCGTCCGCTGACAAGTGCGGCATGTCTCACGATTTGGATCTCTGCTGCGCCTGCTATCAATGGCTGCGAGGCTCATGTGATCTGATTGGAAGAACTCCGTGATCTTGCTCTGTCGGGCCATGTGCCTGAAGACTGCCTCTGCGTCTTGAGTAAGTGCGCCCTGTGGTAGACCGCCTCATGGATGAAGGCAGCGAGGCATCCCGAGTCTGGGTATGAGAGAAGTCTGGATAGTGGCCCAAAGCCGGCCCTAAAAAGGCAATGGTATCGACCGCGGATCTCGTGGTACACAGGGCATTTGAATGCAAAGTGCTCCTCCGACTCCACCTCCTGCCGATCACATAATGTGTATAGGCGTCTCTCCTTGGGTATCCCGGGCCTTAGGAGGGTAGATACCTAAAGTACTTCGAGGTGTCTTGAAGAAATTTGAGACTATAGGCATAATTGAACCATGGTGGTCATAATATATAAGGGTTCCTCGTTGGACGTTAGATAGACTGCAAACCTTTACTTTGGTATTAGGAGGGAGTGTCATGACAAGAGAATTCACTAATCTATGATTAGTAGACATTAAAACATTATTATATATTATGCGCCAAAGGTGTAACATGTATTTGTATTTATGATGGACACTGACCCATTTGTTATGGCGGTGATCATCTCAGTAGATAGGACTAGTCGAGCTGGAGCCACTGCTTCAAACGGCATCGAGTTTGGACATGTGACACTTATTCTATTAATAAAAATGTGCATACACCTATCTAGGTCCTAGGGGCAATAGGAAGGGAAGGGTGCATTAAGGTGCATTGAATGGTCGATGAATGGGTCATAGGATAAGGATAGGCGTAAATGGGAAGACGAAACTTGAGTGATTTAAAGGGACAATAATGAAAGGCTATCACCCTTTCATTGTGACTCTCACGTAGCATTCTCTTTACCATATTGCATTCGCCATCTCTCTCCAACCTTGCATGTAGGTCGAAATAGAAACAAGTACTCTCACGAGGGCGCTCTTTCCCATTGAAGGGCAAATTGGCATTCAAATTATGCATGCATTGCACACATTTGCATTCTCGAGAAGGTTGGTTCACAAAGGCTATGGCAATTGCTTCATCTAGCGTGTTCGCATACTGAGCCCGAACTTCCATCGTGATCCGATCGTTCAATCTGAAGATAAAATCTTGTAACTGCACCGACTAAGGTAGGGGTTCATAAACTTTCATTACACTTTCTCTAAACTTATCAGTGTATTCAGCCACTGATAAATTTCTCTGATGAAGGTTTCTATACTGATCCCAAGCTCGGGATGCTTCGTCACTAGGTAAGAAGTGTTTTCTAAATTCTTGCTTGAACCCCTCCCAAGTAGTGGATGCCACTCCATCCTTCTGCTATTTTATCCACCAAATCACAACGATCATCACACAACCTGCGCTCTGATACCAAATGAAACGACCAACATAATTAGCCATCGAAGTGAAATGCAGAAATATTGTTTCGCCTTTTAATCACGGGAGATGGCACTCAGATAATCCTCCCAACCAATCTTCGTGATAGCGAGCTCAATACTCAGTCATACGTTAATTCTCCTGCAAGTTGTAGCGCCCTACCACTTGTACTCTATTCACCCGCGGCGGTGTCAAGGATGCGGCATTGAAGCTCCACAATGGCCAAGTAAAAGATCACGAGGGGCTATGGACTGAGTTTATCGCATATGGGATTGTTGTCCTAGCCTTGATCTTAGCAAAGCTTTTCAATGACGCAGTTTGCCTTGGCTTCCCACACACGTGGACCCTTAATACTATCACACCATTCACAAGGCAAGAGATCCCATGATCCCGAAAAACTACAGGACCATTATGATTGGGCATGTCATGTCCAAGATCTATGCATCAATACTAAACACAAGTTTGCAGAGATGAAGGGACTTAAAGCCGAAGGCAAGGCAAGATTTCGGCACGACCATGGGACCATGGATCACGTAATTGCACTCAGGGGTGTCATAGAGGAGGCCAAATCACAGAAGTAGAGAGTATAATGTTGCTTTGTGGATTTCCATAAAACCTTTGACACGGTCCCACGAGCTTGCCTCATCAGACGCTTGTAGATGTTGGGGTATGACCAAATACTTCTGCTTCTAAAAGCGGTCTTATGCACATCCTCGGCTCTAATACGGATCTGATGGTAGCCACACTTAAGATCTATCTTGCTTGAAATTATGGCTCTATGTAATGCATCTAGCAAGTCGCCGATCCGAGCCATCGGATACCTATGCTTAACAATGATATTATTCAGTGCTCTGTAATCTATACAAAGGCGAAAAGTATTATCTTTCTTTTCTTCAATATCACTGGCGAAGCAAAAGGAGAGAAACTGGGCTGGATCTACCCCAGCTTGAGGTATTCTTCCAGTTGTCTTTGCACCTCCGCTTCTTTTGTAAAACTTAACCTATATGGAGATCTATTTACAGGTTCTTCCCGCGGGATTAGTTCAATCTTATGTTGAACATTCCACTTTGGAAGTAACTCATAGGGCAACTCATCCCTACAACAGTCAGAGAACTCTTATGCTATTTGATCAGGAGCTTGGCCATCTTCCCATCTTGGGCAACATCAATGTCGGCTCTACCGATGCTGTACAAAGAAACAAAAACTCTTCTTGAGTTTTTAGAACTTCCATTATAGAAACCAATGGTCCCTGAGGTGTACCCTTTTCACCTCGTAAGACATACAACACATCATTCATTTTGAATTGATAAATTTTCTTTTCCAATCTATGGTTGGATTCTTCCTAGAATGCCAAGCCTTACTGAGGGCTATATCTACGTGAGCAAGCTTTGTTATTTCGAAAACCAAGCTTCTCTGCATAGTCCTGAATTCGAAGTTCCAACTGAGTAACTCTTTGGTCCCATACTTCAGTTGAACTTCCATCTACCATCCTGACTGTACATGCATAGTCAGATGGGCTAGTCTTTAATTTCAGCCTCTTTACAAGCATGGAGTTAATTACATTGTGCGTTGACGCTGAGTCAAACAACACAATGACGTCATGATTGCCTACTGGCCCCTTCATCTTAATTAACTCCGTATCGTTAAAGGTTGTATATCCCGTTGCTGTGTTGTTTGACCCCAATGATGCTCATGATCTTCTCTGTCCATCCAGCACGTGTCCAAAATCGCCCTGAGACTCTCTCATAGAGTGCCATAACAGCCCATATGATCTCATCACGAACACTTAAGAATAGTGTTCAGTACTTTGAGGAAAACCAATCTGTATGTAAATGAAAAGAAAATTGTGCTGTGCATGGTGAGAATTGAATATTTAGGGTTCATTATTACTCCTGAGGGGATGGAAATGGATCCAATGAAAGTGGTTGCGATACTGACTTGGCCTATCCCTCAGAGTTTGATCACTTTTAGCGACCATTCTTGGTATTTGTCCAATTTTATTGAAGGCATATCAAAGGATATTTCGAGATAGTATCACCATTGACTAATCTAACCTCAGATAAAGTACATTTTATATGGGGACAGAATCAACAAGAAAGTTTTAACGCCATAAAACAAGTTGTGGTCTCAGGACTAGTGTTAAAAATAGTTGATCCCCAAAAACCTTTTTTCCCTACGCTGCTGCTGCTCCCCGCTCCTCCTGCTCCCCTCCTCACTGCTGCTCTCCTCGCTGCTGCTCTCCCCGCTCTCTGCTGCTCTTGCTGCTCCTCCTGCTCCCCTCCTCGCTGTCCCCTCCCTTCCCTCCTGCTGCTCCTCCTCCCTGCTGCTGCTCCTCTCCCCGCTCCCTGCTGCCTCTCTCCCCGCTCCCTGCTGCTTCTCCTCGCTACCCCCTCCCCTCCTTCCTCGCTGCCCCTTCCTACCTGCCCTCTCCCCTACTCTGCCCCTTCCCCCGCGCTGCAGCCTCCCCCCCTGCGCTGCAGCCTCCCCCCCCCCCCGCGCGCCTGCTGCTGCACCCCCTGCGCAGCAGCCTCCCCCCGCGCCTGCTGCTGCTCTCCTTGCGCAGCAGCCTGCTGCTCCTCCCCCCCCGCGCCTGCTGCTGCTACCCCTGCGCAGCAGCCTGCTGCTCCCCCCCCGCGCCTGCTGCTGCTCCCCCTGCGCAGCAGCCTGCTGCTCCCCCCCCGCACCTGCTGCTGCTCCCCCCCCGCTGCAGGCTGCTGCTCCCCCCCCGCTCCTGCTGCTGCTTCCCCCCGGCTGCAGCCTGCTGCTGCTTCTCCTCCCTTCTCCTTCCCCTTCCCTTCTCCTCGCTTCGTTTCTTCTTCTCTCTCCCTTCTCCTTCATCCTCTCCTTCTTCTGGATTACCCCTATTTTCTTATAGGGGTCTCCTGGGATTCAGGAAAGCGGACGGAGTTTTTATTTTTGTGTTTGAATCGGCCAACACACCTCGATTGACGAATGGGTTCCCATTCAGTCAATCCGTCTCCGCTCACACCGGCCGCGAGAACTGTAATTTTTTCAAAAGACGAGCTACAGCAGTTGCAAAAGGATTTCGAACATGAGTGTTCCACGACTTTCTTCGCACGCATTCATGGCTCACACCCCTCCAGGTCACAAGCTAGAGATTGGATGCTGTCAGCGCTTCCTCAGGACCTCGCCCCCCACCTCAAGGATGTTCGTTTGTTGGGACGGGGTTTCTTTCAGGTGTGCCTAGATTCCCCGGACGTCACGAGAGACCTGCTACAGGCCGGGTTTCTACTTCTAGGCTACAGGAGGATCTTTTTGTTTCCTTTTCAACTGGGATTTGACCCGGTTGAAGAGGACAAGCAGGGAGTTTCTGTTTTCATCAGGTTCCCTGGTCTTCCCTCAGTCTATCACCGGCTTCTTTCAGTTATTGGCGAGAGGTTTGGTGTGGTGGCAGAGATCCCCCCTCTCCCTGGCGAGCCCTCTTCGGCTGCTGAGGCGGTCAGGATGGACGGGGTACCCAGGGTTAGGGTCATTGTCCAGGACCCCAGTATTTCAGATGATCATATCATGCTACAGCGACCTGATGGGTCTTTTTTCCGCCAGAGATTTGAGGTTGCAGGTCGGCAGGACCAGTGCAGGATTTGCAGATCCTCGGGGCACTTCGCCAAAGATTGCCCAAAGAAGAAAAAGAGGCCCACAAAGCAACCAGCTCGTACTCGCTTACGACAGAGAGCTGGAGCAGGACCGACCGCTCCACAGATACGGCCTCAGACTCGGGCTCCCCCCTCTCCTAGGGCTACTCGAGTCCCTTCAGCACCCCACCCCACCTCTGGCCCACGGTGGGTTCCGGTCGCGGCTAGGCCCTCTACTCTAGTTCACTCCTCCACCTCTTCGGAGGCTACCCCCTTGGAGCCTCAGGAGGAGACTACTGTTCAGGAGCCTTGTTCGACTCCACCCTTGGATCAGGCTGTACCTTCCTCAGCAGCGCAGGTAGTTGGCACCTCGTCTGCACCACTTGTTGATCAGGATCCAGTACAGGTGCCTCCCTCTTTCGACAGAGGGAAGGGGGTTTTACATTCTCTTCCTGCTTCGGTAGGAATCCTTCGTACCCCCTCCCCAGGACTGGCTCAGCGGAACTCTTTTTCCGCTTTGGAGGACCTCCCTTGCCTCCCAGATGATGATTTTGTACCCTCTACTTTTGGAGAGCCAGTTATCGGCATCCCTGTTGAGAGATCATTCTCTCTCTCACCTGTGGATTTTCCTCCCCTCGGACCTCGTGTGTATGGCAGGAGGTCTGCTCCGGTAGAGGCTTCTGTTTCCGCCACCAGGTCGGGTAAGATATTCCAACCCACTTCCTCCCGCCGATGAGGATAGCCAGTTGGAATATACAGGGATTGGGCGGCATCCCTCATCGCCGTCGCAGACAGCTGATCAGGAATCAGCTCCATCCAGGTGTTTCAGGTGGTTCCCTAGACATTCTTTTTCTTCAGGAACACAAACTGGATTTCAGAGATTGCTCCAAGTCAGGTAAGCTGCTTTCAGGCCGGACTTTTTGGCTTCCTGCCTTGGGAACCAGAGGAGGTACATGCATTTCAGTTTCAGACTCTATTCTCCCTCTGGTCATTGGACACGGTACCATAACCCCCTCCAGGGCACAGTGGGTTTTACTTCTGATTGACGGATGTAAGGTTGGTTTCCTCAACCTTTATGCTCCAAACAACAGAGGGGACCGTGTTTTGTTTTGGAAAGAGTTGCTCTCGTGGGCTGACATTGCGGATTCTTGGATTATTGGAGGTGACTTCAACATGGTTGAGGCACCTTCTGATAAGAAAGGGGGCAGAGAAGGTGGTATCCACTCCCTTGAGAGAGCAGCCTGGGATGCCTTCTTGTTCAGGTTTAGTGGCAGAGATGCTTGGTCAGATGATGCATTTCTTGTTCAGTCTCAGTCACTTTTGTTTTCATGGTCGAACCATAGGGTGCAGATGCCTATCCATGCTCGGATTGACAGATTCTATGTGGATGACTGGGCTCTTGATAGAGGGGGGACAGTTTGCATTGCACCCGGTGTTTCCACTTCAGACCATTTTCCGGTAATTTTGTCCATTTCAGAGCCTCATCTGAGAGGACGGTCTCACAGTATCAGGATCCCAGACGCCTTATACATGGATGAGACTCTCACAGAGGTAGTGTTGGAGATCTGGGTTTCTCATATGCAGGGGGGGGTGGCCGGTCCTTCACATGTGGCCACAGCACTTGACAGTATCAGCGACTTCTATCACTCAGTTGCTAGTGCTCGACGAGATGAGGTACTCAGGCGAGAGATCGGTATCCGCCGGCAGTTGGCAGCCCTTCAGAGGGAGGAGCAGAAACGACCATCAGATGCTTGGGTACAGGAGCGCCTTGCTGCCGCAAGGGCTCACTTGCAGACCTTGCTTGATCAGAGAGCAGAGTATGCCTTCCATGCACGGGAGTCCTTTTGGATACAAATGGGAGGGAGAGTCAATAAACATTTTTTCTCTACACTTGGCCCCAGACATAGTAGAGAGAGTGTCAGGCAGCTTATTGACTCTGACGGCGTTTTGCAGTCCCATCCGGAAACCGTCATGCATTTAGCGACAGATTTTTATACCTCCCTTCTTTCCGCAGATCCGAACTCACAGGCCAGAGAGGCGGCTAGAGGTGAAGTTTGGCAGAGTTTACCTGTGTTGGTCACCCCAGAGATGTTATGCTCACTTGATGCACGCTTTACCAACACAGAATTCAAGGCTGCTCTTTCTGCCCTTCATAAGGGCAAATGCCCTGGTTCTGATGGTCTTACTCCTCCTTTTTTTATAGCCTTTTGGGATATGATAGGTGATCATATTACTTCAGCCCTGCAGGGCATTTGGGACTCGGGTGAGATGCCTGACTCATTGACCGAGGGACTCATTCACCTTATCCCGAAAGGTGGCAACAGGAATTTTGTATCCCATTGGAGACCCATCACTCTTTTGGGCACACTTTACAAAATCCTTGCCAAGGCGATCAGCGTCCGACTACAGCCCCTTCTTCCAGACCTGATCCATGATACTCAGACAGGCTTTGTGCATGGCAGGAGCATTTTTGATAATATCTTTTCCTTTTGGGAAGCCACAGAGTGGGCTATGCAGAGTGGGCAGAGGCTAGCAGTTTTACTCTTGGACTTCGAGAAAGCCTATGACAGAGTAGATTGGGGTTTTCTTGAGGGCACTCTTTTACGGTTTGGATTTTCAGATGCTTGGATCAGAGGTGTGGCCTCCCTTTACAGATCAGCCCACAGCCAGGTTTTGATTGGTGGGGTAAGGGGTGACAGGTTTCAGATTTCCAGATCTGTTCGTCAGGGATGCCCTTTAGCCCCCTTCCTCTTTCTTTTTGTGGCAGAAGCTATGAGTATCTTCCTTAGATCTCAGGCTGAGCTTTTTGGGCTGAGACTGCCCTTGAGACAGGAGCAGGAGCTTTTTGACTGTGAGTTGGCTGATGACACTGCTATTTTTATTCAGGCCTCCTTGCAGTCACTTGTTTCTTTCCGGACAGCCTTGGATATTTTTTGCTCAGCTGCAGGGGCACACAT